>NW_024871252.1:1007500-1255852 GCF_019054845.1 Dipodomys spectabilis | reverse complement strand
GGTCTGTTTAGACATCATCAAAATATCCACTACCACGAATATGAAAAATTATAATAAAATTGGGGTGGTATTATTGAAGGGAAGAGGAAAAGTAAAGTTCTCACACAAGTGTGAGCAATGTGAGCACCAGAGTGGACAAGATTGGAAGAAAGAGAAAAACAAGGAACCAAAAATGTAATAAACACAGATTTTCCGAAGTAAAGGAAGGAAAGAATTTTCAAGAAGATATTGAAGGAAATATGCTATTTGGATTTGAAAAGTAAAAGGACATTGACAAGTTTAATAAGAACAGTGTTTTGGTGAAAGTCATATTGATAAAATTTTGAGGTATGAATTCGAAGCCATAAAATTCTGGATCAATGAATTCAACAGATCCTGTTGATTTTAAATGCTGGGAACATATGCTTTTATCCTGACCTTAGCAAAATTATACAAATATAACTCTCATGAACTTTACTTAGGGCTATTCTGTGAATATTTTTGAACTTTGTTTAGCCAGCAGATTAGAGATTGAACTACAGCAGACACAAGCCTAATTTGTCCTAGAGTTCTAATGAGTGACCCATGTATCCACAACAGTTTGGGATTTTATTGAAATATCTTTAGATATGTCTGGATATTTTATTAGCCTATTCATTATAAATGTAGGAAAAGTATCACCAAGTATTAGTTTGAACATACAGCTTTACTGATGTGACTGAAGACTCCTAGAATTGATTCCTCTTTAGAATAGAAAATGCCTCAATAGCCATTGACAAATCACAACTGCCATATATTCTATTTAATTCTAATTCTTGTTAGGGATATCTCCATGCTGAAATAACCCTGTCCATCAACCTGGCACAAATTCTTGTATGTAGGAAGTACTCATAAACTTCAAGCTTTTATTGAATGGAAGAGTTCAGACATTACCCTCACCTCTAGGATTAAATGCCTAAAGAGATAAGACATTTTGCTTTAATGCCTTTCTTTCATTTTCTTATACATATTTGCAAGTAGGGAAGGATTCTGATTTAACAACAATACAATGGTGACTTGTTTTAACACAACGTCTAAGATCTAGTGTTAATTCGGATACTCACTAATTAGCTACAGATTTTGTGGATATTTATATTTCTCCTGGGTAAACTAATGAGTTCCAAAAAAATGTCCCTAAGGAGCCTTTCAATTCTAATATCACTGTTTGTCTCAAAATGCTTTAAATTCTACACCCTCTAATGTGGGCATAGGGTTATCTTGTGGAACTTTTCTCCTCAGAGAGTGAGTACTACCCTATTGCTTAACATGGACAAAGTACATTCATACATAGACTGGGCATGTGCAAACAAGAAGTGATAGTTGAACAATGTTCTTAGCAGTATTTACAGATTAAATGGAAATAGAGCAACTATGAAGTCAAAAGGAATGTGCAAAAAGACAGAGGCACAAAGTAGAATGTGCCAAGGAAATGCTGAAGAGTAATTTGAAATTATGTGCTCAAGTGTGAGGGTGTGTTCAAAGTACAGCTTCAGACAATGTAATTGGATATCTTCAGGGGAAACTGCTTTAAACGATTCTGGGATAATTGTACAAGTAGAAGCCCTTTGGTCTGACTCTAATCAACCACAACATAATCAATTTAGGGATTATTTTCAAAGTGCAAAGTGAGCAAAAGAGGGCTAATCAGAGTTAGTGTTCAGGTTGAAGTACGTCTTCATTTATTTTGGAGCATTAAACTAGGAAAAAAACCAAGTAAACATTTTGCAAGTACCTAAATTAAGTGGGACGTATTATATTGGTCTCTTTTTAACTTGGAAGTTATAGATTATGTCCTTTTATACTTGGGACAATGATCTGCTGTCAGTTATTTCTTCTCTTCCGCTTCTTTTGCCCCTTACTTACATAATTTTTATTTAAAAAGACATATTTGCGCTTGCATTTCTAAATCCTTCAAAATTATCTGAACTACTTCATACTTCTGACAAACTCTTATATCTTTCTCAAGGGAATATTTTGTCACTACCATTTTTATCCTATATGATATTGGATATCTTCCTGCCTGATTCAGTGCAAGATATACATTAGACTGATCCACATATCTCAACACTTCTACCACCAAGAAATCCTATCTTACATAGAAATCATGATTTCAGAATGTCTGGGGAAGTGGCATCTGTCATTTTTGAATGGCCCTACGTGATACTTACATGCAATCATGTTTTAAACCAATGTGCCACTCAGTAGATGAACGAATCGACAAAATGTCATATATATATCTATATATATCTATATAGATATATATAGATATATATACCCGGTGGAATTATTTGCTTCTAATTCATAAGGAAATGGAAAGACTTGGAAAAATCCTACTAAGTAAAATACACAAGACACAAAGAAATAGATTCCATGGTTTCCCTCATTTGTAATAAGTAGGAAATATCTAGGATTGTCCTAGCAGATGAGCACAATGGTTCAATAGCTATGTGTAAGTTGATGCTGAGCAAAATGAACTCCTACATATGGAAACAGAGGTTTTTCTTTGTGGTTGTTGTTTTTAATGTACTATGTGATTTCTTTTTTCTTTTGTGTTTTCTCTTATGGCTTGTTCCCTATTGTATTTGTTTTCAGTATCATGTGTCATTGTATATACATTTATCTTAATTTGGCAAGGGAAGAGGAACAACAAAATGGCGAGACAAAGGACAAATGGCAAACCAATGCAATAGCAATACTCACAAAACAAAATGTTGGAAATTTACCTTACAACTTGTGAGGGGAATTGGGGTGAAAGAAAACAGTGAAAAAAAATGAGAGAGTGGGTAAAAATTTCATGTTATGTATTCACTACCTTACAATTACTGCAACCCCTTCTGTATACCCCTTGACAATAAAATTTAATTAAAATATAAGCTACATAATATATAATTTCACTGTATAGGTATAGTAAATATTAATCAATTACCTCTTTCTTTATCAGAGCGTCATCCACTTGAATGTTATCAAACTATACAATATTTTCAGAATATACTTGCCATTATTTTGAAAAAACATTATTTTAGTAATGTCTCATACTAAAACAGAAAACAGTTCTAGTCTATAGAAATTACTAACTTTCAAAAGTCAATAATTGTTAAGAGGAGAGAATATATGTGTTCTTCAAAATTCCTATGACTATGAAATATTCATTTTCAAATTCTGAACACGCCATACCAGAGACATTTCAAATAGTACGTGTTTGCCTTTTATTTAATTCTGCAATAGATGCAGTTTCCAATGGGATGTTGCATATTTAAAATTCAACAAAAAATAGCCACATTCTGGTAGAAAATAAACCTATGAACTATTAATAATAATTTATTCCTGAAGAGTATACATTTGTTCATCAGAGCAAGCTATTATTTCTATGACAATCAATCCCAAGTTTTTATGCCATAAAGTCATCCTAGCACAACAGTTTCCAACTTGTAAAGTGCACCTTAAAATTTCCTAAATTCACATCATGACTTACTTAACACTATTTTGAAAAAATACTATACTTCTGCTGTGATGCCCTACCAATTGTGCAAAGAACACTACAATAAATTTTGCTGCATCATTTCCCCCCCAGTGTTATTCTTGAGATAAGAACACTTGCAAATATTATTTATTGTTATACTTATTTTAGTATATTATTATTATTATTTTTTCTATCATAGATATTCAGGATATCTGAATATCTGAATATTAAGATCTGAAGATTATGGTTCAAACCCACCTAGGAAGGAAGTTTCCTTAGATTCTTATCTCCAATAAACTGTTCAGGAAAAGCCAGACACAGTGGCACTGAGGTTCAAGTGGTAGAGCAGTAGCCTTAAGCAAAAACAGGCTCAGGGAAAGTACTCAGGCCAGAGGTTAAGCCCTAGGAGAAATTAAAGAACAAAAACAAAATAAAAACAAACCTCAAACATAGCTTTTTTTCTCATTGTATATAAAGGTATGCAATTAAGGAAATTTCTTCCTGTGTTATGTATAGGTAGAAGAAAAAATGATTTCACACAATTACTCTCTTCATACCATGTTACACCAAAGTCTCAAAAATTGCACTTTTTCTAAATTCATAAATTAATAGCATCCATTTGTTGGCAACTCTCTCTAGATTATTCATGTCATACATGAACTGTTGTAATTATCTATTAACTAAGTTCTAAGTATACCTCACTTGAAAGAACATCCTAGGCAAATAGAATTCCAGAATCATTTGTGCATTTCTAAATTAAACCTACTTGAATACAATTTTGTAGCATCCTATAGAGTATGAAATTACAAAAAAATATTTGTTTCAAATCTAATTTCTTATTTAGCCAGTTTTACAAAGTCCTACATTAAATGAACTTTGCAATTTCTCCAGGCTTAAGCTTTTGTAATCCTTCATCATTTCTTCCGAATCCAACAGAATGATGCTAGCTTTTTCAAATTTTTGGTTAGAAATCATGAGGTATTTTGCATCTAGGAATGTTCTGTAATGAAGAGGGCATTTAAAACACAATTTAGGATTATGTGTAAGTTGCATTTCAATAGAAACTTTACTTCTCAAAACATTATGACAAAATTAGCCCAAACTTGCAACTGTGTATTCCTTTCTTGTTGTTTGGTTTGTTTTATTAGACAAAATTATACTACCTGGTCCATGGAAGGTATTACTACGTAATTCCACTCTTTAATCTCCTGTTTTAATCTGAGTGCTAGAATTCCAGGCTTGTATCACATTGCCCTGCCATGGTTTGTTGGTTTATTTAATCTAGACACAGACTAGCAAATCTGAACTTCTCCAATGATATTATCCACTAGACTGACTGCTCAGAGTGTTTATGTACTTTTATCGAAGATCTTCTAACATTTGACACAGGATATGATCATTTTCAGATGCACCTGCTGGGATCTCTGATTCATTCCTCCATGGATCCGATCCTTTTAATCATAATTACTTGACTCTCTTACTATCTCTAGTCCCTACCTATGTAATAGTCTCAAACTTTTTTGAAGAAAGTTCACCTGAGGACTTTCTAATATTAAAATGTATCACTTGATTCTAGTCTCAGAACATATTTTCTAACTTTTCTACACATTCTGAGAATTGTGTTATATGTGTGTTTGCACATATAAATGCCTCTGTGTCTATGTGCGTACTTGTGTGAATGTATGCTAAAACATCAAGCTCTTATTCAGTAATCTTGCTCATAACTAGTATTCCATCACTTGAACCATTTTTCCAATGCAGCTTTTGGCTGGTTAATTATAGGTAGTGTCGCAAAGGCTGTTCTGCCCAGGATGGATGCAAATTGAACTTCCCAGACTCATTTACATTCTTAGGTTTTATCTTTCCAGGAATATCAACTTTTAAACTACAATCATTTTTGTGAGTGTAAAGTCTAAGCTGTAGCACAGATTTTCAACTCAAAAATTCATATAAAGCTAGATGAACATACACATTTCATATACTTAGTGTACACTGTTAGAAATGTAATCTTAAGCCGGGTTCCACTGGCTCAGTCCTATAATCCTAGCTAATCAGGAGGCTGAGATCTGAGGATTGTAGTTCAAATCCAGCACAAGTAGGAAAGTTTCTGAAGCACTTATCTACAATTAACCAGCAGAAAACTGGAAGTGGATATTTGGCTCAAGTAGTAGAGTGCTAGCCTTGAACTGAAGAACGGTGGGACATCGAAAAGGCCCAGAGATCAAGCCCCACAACCATAAAAATAAAGAAAGATTAAAAAAAGAAAGAAAAAGAAATGTGATCTGAGCCACCAGGTTATTGCTAGTATAATTACTGCGGTCTCAACATGGCCTTTTTTTACAGTTAAGTCCATGCTCTCATATCTGACTTGCTTTGGAACCAGAATTATTCTTCCATTCTACTTTTGACAAATTTGCGTGACTAGCTACCATGATTTAGATGTATTAGAAGAAAGAAGTGGCCTCATCCTTCATGTTCCACTTGGTAGTAATGCTTTCTCTATATCACTCCCATAGATCTATATACTGGCCTTGGCTTTATTGTTTCAAAGTTGTCTTATTTGCAGAGTCTTCTATAGTATATTGAACAATTATACTTAAACACAGAACTTTTTTCTCCTATTATTCCTATAGTTTCTTCTACTGTTAACTTATCTACACTTGGGAAATACTGCACAACACAAACACACACACACACACACACACACACACACACACACACACACAGTTTCTGTGAAACTTCTTACCAGTTAAAATTAGCCTTAATTTACAGAGAACTTATGAAATTTGTACTTAATGTACTCCTGGATAATGTTTTTTTCATGGTTCTTATTGTAAAAATAATGTACAGAGTGTTAGAGTTACTTAAGTAAGGTAATGAGTACATTTCCAATCAATCGAGCATTGTTACCTCCTCCTTTATTTTCCCCTGCCATCCCTTCCCTCCCCATCTCCACAATTCCCCCTTCCCTCCCAAGGTTGTAAAGTTCATTTTCTACATAGTGTCTTATTCATCTCATTGTTACAGTGTGTCATATTGTATCCTTGTTTCAGCATTTTGTTATTTCCCTTCCCCTCCTCACATTAGAAAAATGTATATGCAAGATGCACCTAAATCATATCAAGTGAAAATGGGATATATGTGGGGGAAGAACATAGAAGAGAAACCAAAAAAATCACATAGTACATTTTAGATATATTAAAAACAATAGCAAGAAAGGAACAACAAGATGTGTCCCTATCTTGGGGTTCATTTCACTTAAAGTCATCTTATATTGCCATATGTACATTGATAATGTTTTTATAAGCCATTTAAATTCCATGTGTTACCTCATGTCCAACGATGTCTTTGTGCTATTTCAATGAAGCCAGAAAACATTCATTTTACCTGGATCAGCACAATAGATATTAACTGAATATAAGTGGAAGGAACTGTTACTGCAAGTGGAAACTGATCCCAACAGAGGAATTGAACATAGAGAAATGACAAAGTTCAAGTTAAGAAAATAATACAAGGCTTGAAGGAAACTCTGTACTGGGCTTATTCGAGTCTGTTTTTTACTCATAAAACTTGTCTGTAAACTTGTAGTTGAGAGTATTACAAAAGGAAACAATATGCCATTTGAAGACCAGCATAGGAAAAAAATAACTTTGTTTGAAAAGTATTCTACTGCAAAGAAACAAAGACACGTAAGTTTTAAAGTGTCTTATGGAAGGATATTTCACTCCTGAGATGATTTTCTTATTGCGAGTCAGTTATCAATTCCTTTTGTCTGGTCCTGAGTTCTCCATAACAATAAGGATTCTAAAAAAGCAGAATACACTGAGTATGATCAGCAAAAGGAGCCTCTTCTCAAACCAGTGCTTTAATGATGGTCCCAAAGTAATATGTGGGGTTTTGTGCTTCTTTGTTTGTTTTGTTGGTGCTGGTTCTGGGGCTTGAAGTCAGAGGCTGGACCCTGTCTCTGAACAATTGTCTTCCATGTCCAACTGCCCCCAAATCTAGTACTCTACTGCTTGAGCCAAAACTGCACTTCTGGTTTTTTGGTCTTTAAATACAGATAAGAATTTGACAGACTCTCCTTCATGGGTTGGCTTTGAACTGAGATAGTAAGAAAGCCAAGTGACATCAACTGTATCAAGATTTCTGTTTTGAACCAAGAAATACTAGATGCAGTTTACTATAAAACTAATATTTGACAATTTTTAAAAGAAGAGAATATGTCCAGCAAAGAAGCCATAACTTAAATTACTCAGCAAAAGTAGGTGCACTGGATCACTTTGGAATTTTTTCTGATTGGGAAGATAACTATTGACTTCATAGTTCTTTTTGGGGAAACTTAAAGTCATATTTGCGTTTTTTTGTTGGCCATAGGGCTTGAACTCTGATCCTGGGTGCTGTCCCTGAGCTCTTCAGCTCCGGTTGTGCACGCTACCACTTTAGGTACAGCACCACTTCCAGGTTTCTGGTGGTTAACGGAAGTTAAGTGTATCGTGGACTTTCCTGACCAGGCTGGCTTTGAACCACAATTCTCTGGTCTCAACCTCCTGAGTAGCTAGGATTACAGGCATGAGCCACCAGCACCCAGCTCATATTTGCATTTATGTGCAGGTAATGACACTATGTAGACAGAGAATGGAAATTTGAATCAAATGATGACATTTTCGCTTTTCAGAAAAATTGAGTTAGCAATAAATATGTTCTCCTTTTCCATGTTGTTACATTAATGACTCATGAGGTATGGAACTCTTACATTAGCATCCTCTGCTGTCAGCGTATGCTGACTTAGCAGCAGAAATTGTTCATAGTTAAATAGAGACTGAGATGTTTAGAAAGGAAAGGAGATCAGGTATGAAAGAAGGAAATAAAACTTATCTCACAGGAATTAGGAACTAGCCAAAGAAATTTAGAATGCCAAAGGCAATGAGGAATAAGCCTATTTGATAACTAGTTCTTCAATAACCAAAAATGGTTCCCTAGAACTTTTTTTGGTATAACTTAGTTATTATTATCATTTATTCCTTCCATCTGGAGTTATTCCTTCTCTTCTGTCAAAACTATTCATTAGCTTCTGCCTTTTTGGTGCTATGCCTGACAAAAAGATTTCCAAAATCTCACTTAGACTACCCTTCTCATTGTGATTAGCATTCAACACTCAAAAGCCTGGAATCTTTGAATTTTCAGGATTAATCTTCACCTGATATCTAAAACCTGGTATCTAAACACATTCCTGTCATTACTTGCCGTGACCTATTAACAAAACTTTTTTTGTTCAATACAGTTTTCTGATATAGGCAAAGTATATGAATTAAGGACTATTGTCAGATATCAGTATGGAAGGAGCAATTATATATTCCATGTACGGTTATTTTGTATTTACTAACTAAATGATTTTTTGCCAGTCCTGGAGCTCGAACTCAGGGCCAGGGAACTATTCTTGAGAGTTTTTTTTCCCTCAAGGCTAGCACTCTTCCACTTCAGCCACAGTACCACTTCTCGTGTTTCTTTTTCTGTGTATTTGGTACTAAGCAATGGATTCCAGGGTTTCATGCACGCTAGGAAATAACTGTAATATAAAGCCACATTCCCAGAGCCCTAAATGACTTTCTTAAGATGGTATTACTTTTTCATTCCATTACTATGTATTATAATTTTGGCCAGGTCATAGAAAAGAAGTGGAAAACAATACTAAGTTCAGTATTGCTGGCATTCCTATCACATCACTAATGAAATACAGTGTTAAGACCTGCAGGACTCATAGGGCTGTTACATGTGACATTATTATGTAAAGCACCATTAACAGTCATCTCTGACATCGATAACATTCTGCTTCCACTTTCAAGGTCAAGAGCTGAATGTCTAAGACTTTTTATTGATTGGGTGTGTTTCCTAGGAAGGAAGAAGGACGATGTGGAAGGTGATGGTGGAAAAATATGTATATTTGCTCCCTGTCCTCATTTTTTGCATTTTTAAAAAGTGCTACCGATGAACTCCCACACACATCTAATTGACTCTGCTATCTGCACAAGATGCAGATAAATTAAGGAATTTATTCTTGTTCATAGTCACTTGTTAACAAAATCCATTTCTGGAAAAAAAAGATACTAGGAAGAAAGTAGAAAGTATTGTCTATAAAATAATTTCTTCTCTTAGCAGAACAAAATGTAGTATTGAAATGATTAATCCAGCTTTCTTTGAGATTTTATGCTGTTTTAGTATCAAAATGTTCTCTAATTCTTGTAACATACAAGCATAAAATCATGATTTGAAGTTCTTAGTATTTTTAGAAACAAAGGTACATAATAGCTTCCTTCCTGCAGAGACATGTGATGACAAGTATGATTGGTTGTATTATCATTCTCTTCTTTTTCCTCTTTTCTCAAGCATTGTATTTCTTGGCATATTTCCCTGTCCTGCATCAGCTTCCTGTAGGTGAGATTTACCTCTACTCTGCAATGTCAACATGTGACTTACTTCAGCTTACAAAAATGAACCAGAAGTGGTCAAAGGGTATTTCTAGGGCAAGATTTCTAGCCCATTGTCTGTGTCTAGCAGCTGACTTATTTTCCCTTAGCCATAAAAATAGCATATTTCTAGAGGGAGTCTTCTTTCAATTTATATACTGGAAGAATATAGCATGTGAAATAGAGGCAAAATTCAAATACAGACACACACACACACACACACACACACACACACACACACACACATATACATATATATATATATTAAAAAAAACAGGCAGAACTAAGATAATATTAGAATATGATATTAAGATGTTAGTTTCTCACCATTCTTGTATATGTTTATGATAGTTGACTATAGCACACCAGAATTTAACAAACACTAAACAAGAACTAAACAAATAGATAACATTTCCTGTTTGATGGTATTCATTATTTTATAAATAAGCATTCTCCATGTGATCACTTGTGGGGTTATCTTTTTCTATATATGTGTTTAATCACTATAGACCACTGTATCTAATATCCACAATCATTATCCAGACGTTGTCATTGAGATGAGGAAGAACAAAATGTCTAGATTTCTCCTTTTCATTTCCTCTTCTCCTTTTTCTACTGTGAATTCTCATCCTTTCTCCAAATTCTCCTATTAATGAAGTAAGAATGACACATTGTAGATATCAAGCAAAAGCCTTCAAAGCCAGAATTTCATTCTTTCAGAAATAGGTGAAGTAAATCAGAGTGGCTCAAAGAAGAATAAATATATGATGTTTTCCTTGACTGGCTTCCACCGTAGTGTGGGACCAGGACTCTAAATATCTAATAAACCATTTGCCTTGGCTAATTTTTTAAAATAAATAGTAATTTTTAAAAAAATTTTAAAATAATTTTTAAATAAATAGTAATTTGTTGTTTGCTTTTGGCAGGCAAAAAAATAAGACTGCTTTAACATTTTGTGAGTTGAGAGGCTAAATCTTATCAGAATCTATACATAATGAAAAATAAATGATTTTAGTATAAATAGCTGTTAGATACAGTTTTAATGTGACATACACACAGAGACAACTTTTTTCTTCTTTTCCTCTCCACACTGATTCAATTTCAATATGCAGTTCATGTAATTCAAATAACTGTGTTTCAGAAATAGATGACACAAAAAATTAGAAAAAGAGAACCAGTTTTGGGTGGTATAGTCTTTAAAAATAGCTGTCAAGTTAATATTAACCATAATTCCAAAATAATATCAGTCAAAAGCTCTTGAAAAGAGAAGATTTTAAACAGAATGTATAAAAAGTGCGAGTGCCAGCACTGCTTCAGGAGCTGCTCTCTGGGATTTAGATTAATTGCTTTCCGGGAATAAATTATTTTAGTTATATTTCATAGAAGAAATATGTTGTTCAAATTTAATGAAAGGATAACAGTTTATAGTAGAAAGAATGCTACACACTTATTGTGGTAGGCAGTGAAATACCTTCCCAAAATATCATCCCCAAATATCTAATTCCTCAAATGTAGATTTGCATGTTATACATATCTATCTATCTATCTATCTATCTATCTATCTATCTATCTATCTATCTATCTATCTATCTATCTATCTATCTATCTATCTATCTATCTATTTATCTATCTGTCTATCTATCTATCTATCTCTCCATCTAAATACTAGTTTGTAAAATAAACACCTTTCTTTACCCAAGGAGCAAAAATTTGTATAATTATCAGATAGGGGAAGTATATTCAAATGGGTACTTAAAAGTCCCAGCTGTAGAGGGAAAGGAACATGATTAGGGTAAGAACCCTCAGAAATATATAAAGATGCTACATTAGAAGATAGAGGAAAAGACAACAACCCAGATTCTGAAGTTTCTGGAAAGCAGAACAAGAAGTAAATGCCGTTTCCACTAGAATCATCTGAAAAGTATTTCACCTCTGTAGGTGGCTCGATTTTCATCTAGTGAGACTTCTTTTAGATTTCTGTCCTTTAGAACTAAAATGATAAATATGGATTATACAAGCCACTTAACTTGTTGAAATTTGACAGATTTGATAGAGTAAACCAAGTCAACTACAGCCTTTTACTGATGCAACTACAGGGACACCACATGTCCTAGTTTCTGAGAATAAGAAAAAGTTGCCACTGGCTTTGTATACATGTATGATGTATATACTACTAAAGGCTTTGCATTAATGAAGTCTTGAAATTATATATAATATCTAAATAAGGAGCTCCCTATCTTTATTTTCACATTTGGGGATCACTAATTGCTACAGTTATGTAGAAAGCTAAGGTAAGAATATGGAAATGAAATCTTTCTCCTAATATTATAAAGATAACTTATGTCATTTTGAGTTATAGTTTCTAAAGTAATTTAAAAAAAATAAAGTAAAACAGAAACAGAAACTCAATTTTTTATCCTTCCTAACTTTCCAACAGAAATTAGAGAATCCAGTAAAGATACAACAGTCCCAGAATGGTATAGGATGTTATAAGAGCACTAGATGGTGAAAAAGAAGATAACAAAAATGGGTCCCTTGGAACAATGGGAAACACCTACAGATTGTGATATAGCTAGAAAATAGTTTCCCCTATTCTGTCTTTGATATTTTAGGTGTGTTTACACAGCAACTTTCCTCTCATAGGAAGTGACTCTTTATTAATACTTAAGGGTTTGCAGCTTATAACCCAGCAACAAATAATGCTTCTAAATGTAAAAAAGAATGATACTAAGAGTAAACAAGTCTACTTGTGTTGCTATAGCTAATAAATAAGAATGATCTTTGGGATTAGTCAAACAATCTTGATCTTTTTCATAACTTTCCTCTTCTCCAACAAGAGAAATCCTAGTCAAGATATGTAAAACATTAATAAAGGATTTTTATATTTTTTATTGTTCACACTAAAGCAAATACACTTTTCCTCTTTGCAAGCCTGGTTTTGAGAGTCAGACCCTCACAATTATTTTATAGGCAAAAGTTTATTGCTTTGGCTTAGGTGTTTTCTTGCCTTTGGGCATTGCTCTCTATTATTTTGGCAACTACACAGAAAAAAAAGATAAACCCATTATGCTTATTTTGAATTGTTCAAAGTCAAGCTGTCTTCAAACAAAGTTTTCTGTTCCCTTCTACATTGCTAATTGAAGTTTAAGTGGTAACAAAAACGTGATACTTTAATGTACATTTTCATTGAAACCAGTGAAAACAAGAGTGTCTGTTATTGCTTTTTAAAATGTTTTCAAATATTTTCTTTGGCTATTTTCATTATTGCCTTTGTTCCAGCCTCTAATCAGGAACACAGAGTTTCACAAAAAGATCTTCCTAAGGAATAGGATGTTAGTCAAAAAAATAGGTGTATAATTAAAGATTTTCATCACTTAAGAGATTGAATAGCTCAGAAGACATTTTGCTATTACTGGCATGGTTCTTAAACTAAGTGAAATGCATGTAAATGTGACAGTTGTTCCAAACAATGATTATGGCTTATACTTTTCTGCTTCAATGAGATGAGTAACGTTACTGTAAATGAAATCTCTGGAAAGATTGGAGGGCATATAGATTTTAGGGTAGAAGGGTTAATGTTAGAAAGTCAAGAGAGATTCCATAAACAGCACTGGCTATCACTTATCAGTTAATTATACTTATGATATATATGTATATAAACATAAATATGAATTGAGTGAGAAATATGTGATTTACACAATTGATTCAATAACAAATAAGACCAGAAAACACTTCCCTACATTTGTGTAAACTATTATATCTAGTGAAGATTTAAAAAGTTTTAGAATATAAATTTTAACATTTATGTCAAAATATTTTTACCTGTTTATTTTTATTTTTGGCTGTTGGGGGGTTTGAAATCTGGGTCTGGACGCTTTCTCTCAACTGTTCAGCTCAAAGCTAGTGCTCTACCACTTGAGCCACTGCCAGTTTTTTATTGGCTCATTGGATATGAGTCTCATGGACTTTCCTGCCTAGGCTGGTTTTGAACCATGATTCTCAGCTCTCTGAATCCTTAGTAGCTAGGATTACAAGTATGAACCACTGGCAACTATTTCATAATTAATTTTACACATTTATGAAGTATGGAGTGGTAATTCCATTTATTTATATCTTGTGTAATGATAAAGCTTTATTATATCCAATAGTTTCTGTATGTAACATTTCTCTTTAGTGAGACTGCTCAAAACTTTATCTTTTGGCTATGATGAAATATCTATTCTTAACTATAATCACTTTGCTTCTTATGGTATACAATAAATATATTAACTTTTAGTCATGGAAGTCTGCTAATTAAAATTATATAAAGTATAAATTGTAAAGTGAAAGAAATTCATGGTTCCATTACTTTTTTAGGAAAACAATTATGCCTTTTGTTTTCAATTCTATTTCTGTGGGAATGTGTAATATTCATTGATTTAACTGTTAAAATTGATAACAGTTACATTATAACAAGTTGATTCAAACTTGTATTTGAAAATTGCACACTTAACACAAATATACTTTCACTTTCTTCTACCACATAATTAAAATATCAGTAAAGCAAAGATTGGTGTTAGCAGCTCATGTGTAGAATCCTAGAAACGCAGGAGACTAAGACCTGAAGATTTTAGTTCAATGTCAGTGCAAACAGACAAAAATGTGAAAATTTATCTCCAATTATCCGGCAAGAAGGAGAAGGTGAGAATGTGGCTCAAGGAATAGTGTCATCACCTATGAGCAAAAAAATACAATGGAGACCATTAAACATTGAGTTCAAGCCATAAAAATGGCATATACACAGAAGACAACAATAAAAAGTACTATTAACATCAATAATGAAGACAAAATAGTAGAAAAGATCATGAGAAATGTTGTAAAACATGAGAGAGACAAATCATAGTCTCATTTGTACAATCTCATTGTACTCATTTGTGTTGAAACCTGGCTTTTGGGTAACATGTGAAAGAGTAGATTTGATTACCTGACATAGCAGACATTGCCTGTGAATATGCACCATCCCATTCTGCAAAAATTTAAACTCGTTTCCATTTCTTTCATGCATGTGTTTCTAACACATTTATAAGATCATCTCTTTGTTGCTTTGTATGTCCCTCCTCCACAGTATAACCCCTGCTTTCACTATATTTGATGTCAGTATAACTTGTGGAGGAGATGGGGAAAAACCAGTTGTTTAAGGATACAGGTGGACCTGTTGCAACAATGAGAAGTACAAGTTGTCATGTCCAAAACGAGCTTTACAACGTTGGTGCGGGGGGGGGGGGGAAGGAGAAGGATTGGGATTGGGGGGGGAGGGAGGCTGGGAAGGGATGTGAAGGATAAACAAAGGAGGAGGCTGCAATGCTTGGTAAGAAATGTACGCATTATCCTGCCCATGTAACTGTAACTCCTCTGTACAGTATGTTCACAAATAAAATTAAATTAAATTAAAAAAAAAAAATGAAACAAAGCACAAAAAAAAAAAAAATAGCCGATTTCCCTGTTATCTCAAAGCAAAATTCTAAGTTTAAAAGATAAAATCAAGGAAAGTTTTCAAAACAAAAACTAAAATACATAGAGGAAAAAGTGGGAGAGAAATGATAAGATGAAAAGTAGAGTAGCTCTCTATTGAAGAATTCATAAACAATTTCCAAAATTATACAAGATAGCTGGGGTAGAGCTCAGTTGTAGGACTAGACTAATATATACAAAGCCAGGTGTTCAATCTCCAAGAAGGCATAATAACTTATCAAATAGTAATAATAAAATAATTACTAGAAATAAATGCTTTCATGTTAGAGAGGCCTGAATCCTAAAACAGTATACAATTTACACTCAATTCTTGTATTCAATGACATGAAACTACAAGAATAAAGAGGAAATAGTTTTCCTTTGCTATCCTTTCCTTTAGTTTTCTGATTTCTTCTCTTTTTTTCCTTTGGCACTACTTGTGCTTGAAGTTGCTAAGGCTCTGACCACTTTAGATTATTTTTCAGATGAGGTCTTACTTTTTAGCCAAGCCTCTCGAGCAATAATCACTTTCCTATGGCTTCCACAAATGTGAGATAAGAGGGAAATTACACTATATCTAGCTTTCTTTGTTTTTGTAGTTTCTCACGATTTTTTTTTTTGTGAGAACTGGCCCTGGATGTCAGTGTTCTAAAGTTCTGCCTTCTAATTAGCAAGGTACATTTCATTCCAAGTTTGGACTCAGAATATTTTTCAATGTAAATATTCAATATTGACTTCTATTTTCTATGTATGTTTAAATTCTATTGAGGTTAGTATGCTTCTTTATGATGTTATAATAAGAACACAGAGAAATCCCTTGAATATTTTCCCTGTTTCTTTGAATATTTATAAGTATGACATAGTAAGTAGGACATTAATATTTCACAAGTACATTATGCAGACTTCAGTTGTTATAATTATTTTGTGCACATATTAAGTCCAATATAATTTTATCAACTCTATATTAATATATCATATTTACAGAAACGTTTCTTTTCCAAAAATGTGTCTGTCCCATATTTCCCTTCTATAATTAAACACTCAACTTCTCTTTGTCCCATCCAAAACCTGTTTCATCCTGGAAACGAACACATTTTTTTTGCTCCGACTTCTAGATCATGCAATAAATACGCATTGAAGATTGCCTTCAAATCAATGGTAGGTTATTGCCAGTTGTTGTATGCCTTAATATTGTATTGTATTCCCACGCATTGCCTTTGGTTCTGTCATTATAGAATGTAGTATAATTTGTTTCCCATTCACCTGAAGAAACCCTGAACTGATTTCCATTTCTTTGACTAGAGGAAATTATACTTCTATAAACCTCTGTGTTTTGGCCTTTGGGTGAGTGTTACATTTGATTCCCATGAGACAAAGCCTGAAGAGCTCAATTCCTGTGCTATATTGTGGGTGGCTGCATATTGCATATTCTAGGAAACTGTCAAAATGTTTTCAAAAGTGGCTTTCCCATTTGACATTCCTGCCAGCATCCAGTTTCTCTGTTTCTTGATAGCATTTAGTATGGACATTATTGTATTATGTGAAGTAATTCTCATACATGTTTTATGATGTCATGTTAGTTTTAATGTGCATTCATTTGATTACTGATGATGATTTTCTTGTGCTTATTTTTCACAAGAGGTATTGTGATGTTTTCTAACTGATTTTTTTAACATTAGGTTTTGAGACTCCCATGTAGACTCTAGATTTAAGGCATTCTTCAGGTACAGGATTTGTAATTATTTTATCCTTACTATGGGTACCTTTCATCATCAGCAGCAGCAGCAGCAGCATCCTCAGCATCATCAGCATCATCACTATTAGTATTACTACTATTACTTTTTTACATGTAGGTATGGTCCTGGGGATTGAACTCAGGGCCCCTGAGATTTGTTGCATTTTGTTAACAATTTACCATTTGAGTCAAGCCTCAGTTCTGGCTTTTTTGCTGATTAATCAGAGATAAGATTCTCAGGAACTTTATTTTGTGGGCTGCCTTCAAACAACAGTACTCACATCACACCCTACCAAGTAGTTAGGTTGAGATACATGAGTCCCCTGCTCCCAACTTTTATTCACTACTTGCATATGAGCTTTCACAGGCTAAATTATTTTATACTTTTTTGAGTTCTACTATATCGTTTTCCTTTCCTATAATTTTAATGCCAAATTTAAGTATGCTTCATCTGCAAAATTGTCAAGACATCTTCCTTTGTTACACATTTACATCACTCTTTTTGTTTTATATGCCACCTTCAAATCCTGCTTGAAGTTAATATTTGAATAAATTGTTATTTTAAGTCAATTTTCACTTTTTAATTCTCCCTAATATTGTCTAACCTATCACCACTTATTAAAGAGTATGTCACTCCACAAGTGTTTGATATTACACTCTTATTAAATATTCCTTAATAATAATTATGTGGCTCTAATCTGGTGCCCTACAGACACATTGAGCTGTATAATCTTTTCTCTACAAATATAACAATTTTACCCTAACAGCTTTAATATTGGACAGAGAAATATATTCCAGTTTATTTTCCTTTGTCAATGAGTCAAAGAGTGATGGTCAGGTGTTTTTAAAATTTTTCATAAACTTATAAATAAAACTCTGAAGCTGAGCACTGTAAGCTCACGCTTATTACACTAGGTGGATAGGAGGCTGAGATCTGAGGATTGCAGTTCAAGGCAGCTCGAACATGAATGTATGTGAGACTGTTATCCCCAATTAACCACCAGAAAACCTGAAGTGGCACAGTTGCTCAAAGGGTAGAGCACTTACTTTGAGCTGAAGAGCTGAGGTACAGTGCCCAGGCCCAGATTTCAAGCCCTATGTATGACACCAAAAAAGATTGGTGGGACAATTAATATCTTTGCTCAATTGTATCCTCCAATCCATAAAATGTATATGTCTCCATTTAGTTAGGTTTTTGTTTTTATATGCAGCATTGCATAATTTTCAGTGAGGGTGAGTCAACAACACTTTAATACATTTTGATGTAGTGTGAAGATGGCACAAAGAAATTCACAGAAAACAGATGAAAAATAAGGAGCAACGGGAATGGAGAAAGACAGATGGGTTAATCAAGCCCTTGATCAATATGTGAGTGTGTAAAATATTTCAGTAAGATTTCTTTATACAATTAATATACACCAATTAATAAATATCTTCCAAAGGCATTTGTATTCAAGTATGTCATAAAGAATAAATATAGATTTTGTAGTGAAATGAAAGATAGATGAGAAAATACATACTTATGTAAATAAACTAAGAAATTTGGTGAAAATACTGAGGGCTCATGGCTCATTAGAATAGAAGGCCCTTGGTATCTAAGATAAGACTAAAATGTTAGATTCGAGCCTATCTTTAAGACTGCTTAATGATCTTGCCTTTTGAGTAAGTATTCTCTTTATTGTTGTTGTTGGTGGTGATGGTGGTCGTGGGCCTTGAACTCTGGGCCTGGGCGCTGTCCCTCATCTATTCAGCTCAAGGCTCGATCTCTACTTGAGCCATAGCGCCACTTCTGGCTTTCTGGTGGTTTATTGGAGATAAGAGTCTCATGGACTTTTTCTGCCCATGGTGGCTTTGAACCACATCCTCATTTCAGCTTCCTGAGTAGCTACAATTACAAAATGAGCCACTGGCACTCGGCTTTAATCAGTATTCTTAGTACAAAGAAAAAATACAAGTGATTTGGAACCAAGCTGTAGAAGGATGCCTTTTTGGCTTCAGAAGAGAGCTGGCTGGTATCTTATGAGTAGATAGATTTAGGAAAAATTGAACATATAAGTCCACATGGAAGGCTACAAACATTTTAGTGAAGTTCCAAAAATGATAAGGACATGATTTGCAATAACTAGCTTGGTAATAAGGGACATGTTTGGGAGTTCTGTCTCTATTGTTACTTTTGTAAATATACAGTGTCATTTTACTCATTTTTGTTGTTGTTTTTTCCTTAGTATGTTCTTTCCCATATGGAATATCCCCTGTTGCCACTGTACTCGATTTTGATACCCTGCATCTTGTAGATACATGTCTAATCTGGGGAGGGTAAAGGGAATTACAAAACGCTGCAGCAAGGACACAGGATGCCCCATTGCAACACAGATACCAATAAGACTATATTGGAAATGAATCTTACCACTTCATGCTGCTGCGAAGAGTGGGGAGAAAGGAATGTGGGAGCTGGGGGAGGGAAGGGATAGTGGGACAAGGAAGGAAAGGGGTAATAATGATCAACAAGTAATGTACTCATTGCCTTACTCATGTAACCGTAATCCCTCTGTACAACATTTTAACAAAAAACTATAACGTGACTAATGTATGTAATCCCAGCTACTTAGGAGCTGAGATCTGAAGATAGCTATATAAAGCCAGTCTGAGTGAAATGGGTCAAGGAAAACACCAAGTTCAGTAATGACACAAAATTAAATTATTTGACTAAAACATGTATATATATAGATTTATTTAAATAAAGATGTCATTACTTGTATCCTTCACAGTATAATACTAAAATGTTTTATAGATATATTATTTATAGTAGTTGTAGAATATCAGTAATGATACATATATATGCATATATATGTATATAAATATATAATTTCCATGTTATGTAATAAAATACATTACCTATATTATGCACACCTAATTTATACTGATAACACTAATATCCATTAAATTGATATATGTTTTAGAATAGGGAATAGATTTTTTTTGGTACAACAAGGAAGTAAGTAGTCACAAAAATTATTCCTTTTGGATTGTATATCCATAACAATCTATTCCCTGTGTCTTGAGGGTATTGATTGATAAAAGCCTGTGTTCTAGCAGAGGTTTCTTTGATACCAGGAATAATAAACAGTGGAGGCTGAATGATGTTCATTCAGGTATTTCTTTAGAAATTAAACTGATCTTCATTGTGCTGTCATTATCCACACCCTTTTCATTTAAAAATATTTATATCTTGTATCAATGTTATTGCCCTTATAACCATAATTAGGAAGATAATGTGGATTCATCTGCACCATAGCTCTTGAAAAGTAATGAATGTGACACAGAATATCCTTAGATATGGCTGGTGGAATTCTGGATTTGAATTATGGGGCTCAACTGATCAGTCTTAGGAACTTGGGAAATTTGTTTGGGCTTCTTTCCTACTTTTGTTTTTAATAAAATACTTAATTCATTTCCTAACTTGAAGAACACTCATGAGCAAATTACCCTAATGCAGGTTCAGTGCTTGGAATTGTGTCTGCACATTGTGTAGTAGGTCCGAAAGAAGTCAGTTTCCATCAACATGGCCATAGCATCCTTCCTGAAGGCCTTAAGAAATATATACCCAATTGATGGTAATATCTTTGAAAATTTGTCTTTACTAAAAAAAAGTCTTCATATGAAACAATGAAAGCAACATTGGGCTTTTATTCTGAAGGAGTTTTGTCCTGTGGCTTTTATTCTGAAGGAATTTTGCCTAAATTTCATTCTTACTCTCTTAGTGGTAGCAGTAGCATTCTTTAGTGCTACCCTTCATATTTCTAGTTCTGTATTCCATTTGGAATACTATTATAACTTCGTTTATAATCTTTGTTATAAGAATAAATAAACTACAAATGCTGAATTTTTCAGTATTCAATGCATTACATTTTATGTACTTAATATTTTCCTGAAATTATTACCTTTGGATTATATATCCTTAACAAACTATTTTTTTATGATTTCTTATATGATTTATATAGATTTCTTATGTAATTCTTATATGACTTCATAGAGATCCATAAATAAAACAGCTCAGAACAAGAAAAGAGTAGGTAAGAAGTCATAAACAATACTATTATGGTGCTCTTAATGGCTAAGTGTAAAGAATATGTGACAAAACTGCTGGAAGATTCATTTGTTTTTTTGCTATTCTCTCCCCTTTCTTTGTAGAAAGGTTCTCACTATAAAGTGCCAAGTGGTCTGGACCTTTCAAGGCTTGTCTCAGTGACATAAATGATGGGATTAGGGACGTGTGCTCCCATGGCTGGCTTTTAGGAAGTTCACAATATAGCAATACCTATACACAGAAAGAAACTTTTGTGAGTGATGTGTATTCACTTCCTTAATAGCCACAATGTCAAAACATCAAATTACTAACAACTGGCATCACTAACACCTCCATAAATCAAATGCAAACTAAAAGCTCTACTTCAAAAACCAACATCTAAGGCAGTGTTGGAAATACAAGAAGATACATAATACATCTAAAGGAGTGAGTTCTTTAACACTGGCAATGAGCAATGATAGCTGAATTTTTAACCAGGCTTCAAAAGTTCGGGTGTCCACTAACTATGTGATTAGAATTGCAGAGTTGACCTTGGTATCAAGATTGGAGGTAAAAATCAAAGGCAGCTAAGTTGCTGCAGTATTGTAGCTCGATACAGTGTGACCCTTCCTGATAATGGTAAACAGAGAGTAGAAGCTAAGTCAGTAAAATGTATAGGAAGGATTCTCTACTGAGAATAAGTTCAGGGGGTGATCATTACTCTTGCATTGATAATGAATAGCCCATCATTCTACTTTAAGCTCTAGCATATTTCTCATTTGAGGACAATTATACCATACCACTGTGTCATGAGTGCTGAGCAGTGTAGGTGTATATTACTCTAATATATGTAAAAATCATTACAGATATAGAATGGCCTGACCCTGACACTTCATTCTGTGCTGTTGAGTTTCATGGAGAAATGTTCATAATTAGGCAATTCACACTCATCTAAGTATGAATCAGGCAACTGAGATAAGTCATTAGGGTCATCACTACAGTGACATGGTCTGTGACCTGTGAAATAAATGACATTATTTCACAATGCATATGTGTTTCTGAAAATGCATGCAATACCAAATACCAAATATACAAAAGGGACAATTATCCATCTCAAATTATCAGAAATAAAGATACTCCTGAATTGTACTTACTTACTAGAAGATCACAGGGTCACTGCTAACGTTTGGTATCTTTCCAGGTGCTCAATCTTCCTCAATCTTTTTTGAGGAACTGTTTTTCCATGTTTGTTTTGAGGTGTTCAGAAAATCAGTACTGTACACTAACTGTAACCATGGGACAGCAAAGATGATGGGATACCTGGCCAAAGAACTGAGAAATCACAGGAAGTGATAGGAAAGAAGACACCAGAGGACCCAAAGCCTCATTGCCAGCTTCTGGATCACCAAATGCTGCTTAACATGTTTATATTCCTTCTACTACAAGGGGTGAGGGTCAGTGGGGAAAGGTGTGTCCAAAAACTAAGGCATTATCCTTGGTTTGGTTACAACTATTAACATGAGGTGTTGTTTGTATACATAGAGATAACTGAATCCCTTATTGTTAGGGAGCAGAAGGGAGCAATAGTCATTACATCCATAACACAGACATCCATCTTGTCTCCAAAGTCTTAATCTTTTAGTGTCCAACAGATCGAATTTAAATACTCTTGAGGTAATAATTCATACCCCTGGCTTCCCTTGACTGACATTTCCAGAGCAGAGCTCTCAGCCTTTTGATTGCTGTTTGAGATGGCTTCCCAATCTATCCCTTTCCAGGTTTAACAGTTTGACCCTAGAAACCCTCACAAGTACTGTGACAGATGTATTATTTTGAAAACTATATTTTTTCTAGGATAGGTTCAATTTTTAAATTTTATTTTATTTCAAAAATACTGTACAGAGTGGTTACAGTTAGATGAGTAAGATACATTCCTTGTTGAATATTGTTACCCACTCCATTGTTTTTATCATTTCCCCTCCCACTCCCCACTCCTCCTCCCCACCCCATAGCTGTAAATTTCATTTCTAAAAGTGTCTTGTGAATATCATTGTTGCAATGGGTCACTCTTTGTACTTCTTTCATCACTATATGTTTCCCTTTCCATCTCCAAATCAGATAAATGTATATACAAGATGCAAGTTATCAAAATCAAGACAGAGTTTGCTAGGGATAAACCAATAGAAAAGACAAAAGAAAGAAAATAATATCTAGATACTTTACCGACATCAATGTTGATATCTGAAAAAAAAAAAGGTTTGTTGTTTCCATGTCTTGGAGTTCATTTCAATTAGCATCATTTTGTAAGATCAAATGTGTATATCTCTGGAGCCAGCAATCCCACTCTTGGGCACTTGTAGAAATGATCTCAAGCTAAAACAAACTAAATCTACAACTATATTTTTTTCAGCATTATTACTATAGCTAAGATTTGGGACCAATCAAGATGCCCTTCAATAGATGAATGTGGTAATTTTATTCTTCTATCAAAAAGAATGATAGAATGATAGCCCCTTTCTTCAGAAAATGGAAAGACTTGGAAAACAATCATATTATGTGAAGGAAGCCAGACTCAAAGAAAAATAGGTTCCAAGATTTGCCTCATTTTTATTAATTAATATATGCTTAGGATAGTCCTGACAGACAAGTTCACTTTTTAAACTCATAATATTCCCATTTTTTTCTCTCGCTCTTCCTCTTTCATGCCATTTGTGCATGTGGGTGTGTGTGTGTGTGTGTGTATGCACAGATTAATGAAACTTGACTCGGAGCCTCAAACTCTTGCTTGGTTTCTTCATTCATGACTGACCTGAGTCTGTACTATTTAAACCCAGGTTTCACTCTGTCTTTGATTGAACAATTGAACATAAATATCTCATGGATTGCTACCCCAGCCATCTGTGAACCATGATCTTCCAATCTCAGCCTCGTGACTATCTAAGAATAAGGATGAGGCACTGGAATCCAGCTTTATTGCCAACTGTCTTTTGCTTTGATTTGTTTTTGTTTTTTGTTGTTTTGTGCATTCAAAATCTGTAAGGAAAACAAATCACTTATAACCAAGAATATTCACATAAAATGCATGTTGTTTAAATATTACTTTATTAATGTTATCTTTTTAAGTCCGCATTATGTGATTTGAGTTTTTTGAAATCTATTGTTGCAAATGGTTAAGTCACATATATAATTTGAATCTTCTTTTCTTGGTTTTATAGCGTGTTAGGTGTTTCAAAACAGAATTTACCAACGTTTAACTGCACTACTGAAGCAGCACCTTTATGATTATTCAATGTCCTGTAAATCATAAGTTCATCATTTCTTGTGGCAGCATACGAGCACAGGTATTTTCCTATAATACCTCCACATAGTTTAGACCTCAATGCCATGCACTCTTCTGCCAAATATGCAAGGATGTAATTCTCCTTGGATTTTCACTGTTCTTCTCTCTACTCTCCCATGATAAGTGATGTGATGATCATGTTGATTTTCTACCCTGTTACATTCATCATTGCATCTTGGAAAATACTGGTATGCACTACTGCACTTCTATCCATTCTCCTTGTGCTTTGTCTTGTACCCCTCTCACTGCGGAGGGTCAGAGATTGGGGATATTTTGTTCACTCTTTAGCTCAGACATCTATATTTACTTTCTAGCTATACATTCATTGAATTCTTTCTGTAAAGTCTAATGTCTTGAAAATGATTACTGCATTTTCATGGCTTTGCTACTTGGCATTAGGGAAGAACATAGGTCAGTAACTATAACTTAGGTAAAAGAAGATTGCAATCAGGGGAGTTCCGGGAAGGTGGCGGAGGAGAAGCTGGAATCTGAACAGCGCTCTCGCATAAAAGCAGTTTTAGAGTTCCAGGGAACAGTCCTAAGCCAGAGAATCACACCAAGTGTGCCATCACAGGACAGAGAGTTAGGCAAGAGAGGGGAAGCCAAGGCAAGGAGACACATCTGAGTGTTTGCCAGCAGCCGCCGAGGCGGCAGCAGCAGTCCCAGCGGCGAGCACAGGGCACCATACCTGAGCCACAGAGAGTCCAGGACGAAGGAGGCAGATGCAGTGGGTGAGCAGATTCTACTGAACACCAGCAAGAACCTACAAGGAGCAGACATCTTCATCCTGCAGTTCGCAGACCAGAGACGACCCAGGAACCAAGACTTGGTGTGAGTAGAAGCCGGACGTCTGCACTCCTTCTCAGGGAGCAGAGGAGGGAAGGCCACCCCTCTCCCCTCAGTACCGGAGATCTCCATCTTGGATACCGACAAAGTTCGGAGGAGCTGCTAGCTCCAACTCAGGCCTTGGAATAAAATGCGTCATTTAGCAGGTCACAAGAACTTAACGACGGCGTGACCTGCCAGACTCAGCTCCCTGCAGGAAAAGTCACCCAGCTCAGGCCCCAGGCATAGGAGTGTCTTCCCTCACTGGGTAATCAGAGCTAAAGGCTGCCCCTACATCTAGCAGCCTCGACAATCAATTGAAAAACAGAAACCCTGAGAATGGCTCCATACTGGGCTCTGAGTTTTTCACAAACTAGCCCCAGGGAGAAGCTACTGTTTGTTGAAAGACCTCAACTCTACCCAGAACCTAGCCTCCTCCCTGAATCCCCCTTCTTTTGTGATTCTAAAAGCAGATCACCCTCCCATTAAATTAACTTGGGAGTGGGATCTCAAAATCTTGGGTAAATCAGAGCATTTTTCTGAATGTTCGAACAAACTGACTTAAGAAACCAATCAAGCCACAGGACCTCAAGCAGACCAGAGACTCCAACAAGAAGCTGGTTACAGACACAAGGGAGATACAGGAATTTTCCCACCCCTCCCAAAAAAACAATAAAAAAAAAAAAGAACTTTTTTTTTTCCTTCTTCTTTTTCTTTTTCTTTTTTTTTTCTTTTGGTACCTTATATATAAAAAAAAAATTTTTCTTTTCTAAAACTTTTATTAATCTTTAATTTTTACCTTTTTGAAAAAAAATTGTTTTCCAGTAACTTTTTTTTTCCTCTTATAATTTTTATTTTACGGATACGTGAATGTGTGTTTTTCTTTCTTTTCTTGCCTTCTTTCTCTTTTTTTTCTTTTTTAATTATCTTTTTGTTTTTTGTTTACCTCTACTGAACTTCTGACCTTTTTTTCTCCCTTTCTTATCCTTTTCACCTTTTCCTCTCTTTTGTTCTTTATGTGACTTAATTCTTGTCCTGCATATCCTCAGATTAACCCATAGTTAACTATTAGACCCTATCCCCCATTGTGTACACACTTAATCCACAAATTTATTACTCAATTCAAAACCTCTGAGACTTAAATTCCTTAACAGCAGTACTACCTCTTTATACCTATATAATATTTTAAGCATTTTTTTAAATTTTTCACATCTAATCTATGTCCCTCCCCTTCACTCAATATATTCACGTTCCTCTCTAAATAGATTGTTTTCGATTCTCCATAATATTAATAATTTTTACTTTTCTATTTTTTCTGGTCCCTTTTCATTTCCCTTTCCCTTTCTTCTTTTTCTCTCTCTCTCTACTTGCATCCTACCCAACCTATTTCCTACATTGAGATTATGACATAGTTAACTGTACCTGTGCCTTCCCACATCACTCTATTCCTATTTTTTACCCACATCTCTCCCTAACCCTAATAATTTCTGGTTTTCCAAATTCTACTCTGCGGTTCGAAGCCCATTAACATATAGTTGTTTGATGTTGAATAGATGTATCTGTTGAACTAGATTGTATCTGTAGATTATTGACTGTACAAATTCAGACTTTGGTTGATGGTTGCCTTAAGATAGTGTTCTAGCACAAAACTGGTGCTATTTTCATCTCAAATGGGGAGTGTAAGCCGGAAAACACAAGAAAAATGGCAAATCTGGGGATCTCAATTCCCAATCTTGGTAATCAGGGGACAGAACAGATAATGAATAATCCAGAGGAGAGTTCCCAAATAGCTCTACAAACACTGCTGGCAAACATGATAAATGAAAAGTTTGAAAACATACAAAGGACTCTGTATGAACATGATAGGGAGAGAGAGGAGGCAATCCAAAAGTTTATACAGGAATATAAGCGTGAGGAAGCTACTCAAAAACTGATACAGGACTTGCGTGAGCAGCCTGAGAATACTCAAAGAGAAAGGCAGGAATGGCTTGAACAGGCTGAGAACACTCAAAGAGAATGCACGAATCCCACGAAAGGGAGGAAGCTAATCAAAGAGTAATACAGGAATTGAGAGATCAGGAAGAGAATACACAAAGATCACTAAAGGCATTCATGGAATCCATTAACAAAGAGCTGAAGGAAGTCAGGGAGACCACAAAGGGAATGCTGAATGGAACTCAACAGAAGGAATGGGAGTCCAAAGAAACCATAACCAATCAACTAAGTGATTTAAGAATAAACATTGAACAATAAATGAAGGAAGTAAAGAAATCCATACAAGACCTAAAACAGAGCTTCAACTAAGAATTTGAAGCCATCAAAGCTCACCAATTAGAAGGAAAAGAGATAAAAAAACAAAGTAGAGAGTCTTGACAGCAGGTTAGACCATGCAGAAGATCGAATCTCAGGGGTTGAAGACAGCCTAGATATTATAGAGAAAGCAAATACAACCATCCAAGACAAGTCCAAGAAATATGATAGATCTAATCAACATTTGCAAGAAAACATCAGAAGGCCTAATCTAAGGATAATGGGTGTAGAGGAGCACCTAGAAACAGAAGTTAATGGTCTAGGAAATTTGTTTAGCAGGATCCTAGCAGAGAACTTCCCAAACATACAAAAAGATACTCCTATTCAGATACAAGAAGCTTTTAGAACCCCAAATAGACCAGACTAGAATAGGACATCCCATCATCACATTATAACCCACACAGGATCAAGTCAGACCAAGCAAAAGATCCACAAAGCTGTCAAGGAGAAAACATTAATCACCTATATAGGGAAACCAATTAGAATCACCTCAGATTTCTCAGCAGAGACAATCAAAGCAAGAAGAGCCTGGAATGATGTATGCCATGCCATAAAAACAAACAACCATCAACCAAGAATACTGTACCCAGCTAAATTCTCCTTCATAACTGAAGGCCAAATAAAAACCTTCCATAGTAAAGAAAAATTGAAACAATACATCTCCACCAAACCAGCCCTACAAAAGTTTCTTAAAGATGTCCTACACATAGAAAACCAACAAGACCAAAATAAAGGCAAAGAAACTGCACCCAAACTGAGAATCCAAGAACCATAGGAAGAACCCAGTTTTTGCAGCCCCCAAGAAGGTGGATAAAATGGCAGAAACTCCCAAATACGTCTCAGTCCTATCTCTTAACGTTAACACACTGAACTCTCCAATTTAGCGAGATAGACTGTCTAGTTGGATTAAAAAACAAGACCCTTCTATATGCTGCCTTCAGGAATCACATCTTGCCCGTAAAAACAAACACATTTTCAATGTTAAAAGCTGCAACAAAATCTACCAAGCTAATGACCCTCATAAACAGGCGGGAGTTGCAATCCTAATATCAGATAAAATAGACTTCAAATTAAAATTCGTGAGAAGACATAAAGAAGGTCGCTACATACTAATTAAGGGATCTCTCCTTCAGGAGGATATTACAATTCTAAATATCTATTCACCAATTAAAGGAGCACCCAAATTTATCCAAGTAACACTACTTTCCCTCAAATCCCATATAGATCCAAAGACATTAATTGTTGGGGATTTTAACACACCACTCTCCCCACTAGATAGTTCAACTCGGCAAAAACTCAACAGAGAAACTGCAGATCTAAACAGCTGCATAGATCAACTAGACTTAACAGACATCTACCGAACATTTCACCCAGCAGCATCAGAATACACGTTTTTCTCAGCAGCACATGGAACGTTTTCTAAAATTGACCACATTTTAGGCCACAAAGCAAACTTGTCTAAATTCAGAAACATTGAAATTATACCTTGCATTCTCTCTGACCACAAGGGAATAAAATTGGAACTCAAGACCAAAAGCCACCAAAGAATGTCCGGTATCACATGGAGGCTGAACAACACACTGCTGAATCATGAGTCTGTCATGGAAGAGATTAGAAAGGAAATTCAAATGTTCATACTATTCAACAAAAATGAACACACAAATTACCAGCTCCTCTGGGACGCAGCAAAGGCAGTACTCAGAGGCAAGTTTACAGCTCAGAGATCCTACATCAACAAATTGGAGAGATCTGAAATAAACAATTTAATGACACATCTAAACCTCCTTGAAAAAGAGCAGCAAGATAAACCCCAATCCAGTAGGCAGAAAGAAATGATTAAAATTAAATCAGAATTAAATGAATTAGAATCCAAAAAAACTATAGAAAGAATCAGCAAAACAAAAAGTTGGTTCTTCGAAAAACTTAACAAAATTGACAGACCCTTAGCAAATCTTATCAGAAAAAGAAGAGAACATACCCAAATTAATAAACTCAGAGATGAAAATGGAAAAATCACCACGGAAACAACCAAGATTAAACAACATTAAAGGGAATATTTCTCAAACATTTATGCTAATAAGTATGAGAACTTGACAGAAATGGACCGTTTCCTAGCAAATATTGACATGCCAAAACTAAACCAAGATGAGTTAAAACATCTTAACAGACCCATATCAAGCATTGAAATAGAAACAGCAATAAGAGACCTCCCAGCTAAGAAAAGTCCAGGACCAGATGATTTTACAGCGGAATTTTACAAAGGCTTCAAAGCAGAGCTCACACCAATACTCCTCCAACTCTTCAATGAAATTGAAAGAGAAAGCTCACTACCAAACATATTCTATGAATCCATCATAACCCTCATCCCAAAACCAGGCAGGGACTCATCAAAGAAAGAGAACTATAGACCCATTTGTTTGATGAACACTGATGCAAAACTTCTCGACAAAAATTTGGCCAATCGATTTCAACAATTCATCCAAAAAATCATACACCACGATCAAACAGGATTCATTTCAGGGATGCAAATCTGCTTCAATACACGCAAATCAATTAATATTATTCATCACATCAACAGGAGCAAGAGTAAGAACCACATGGTAATCTCAATAGATGCAGAAAAAGCATTCGACAAGATCCAACACCCCTTCCTGATGAAGGTTTCAGAAAATTTAAGAATCCATTGAACATTCCTCAAAACAATAAAGGCTGTATATGACAAACCTACAGCCAGCATTATAATTAATGTTGAAAAACTAAAGCCGTTTCCTCTTAACTCAGGAACAAGACAAGGATGTCCACTCTCTCCACTTCTCTTCAATCTAGAATTAGAATGCCTAGCTACAGAAATAAGACAAGATGCAGACATAAAGGGTATCCAAATAGGGAAAGAAGAAATAAAACTCTCCCTCTTTGCAGACGACATGATCTTGTATTTAAAGAATCCCATAGACTCCACTCCCAAATAACTCAAGCTGATTCAAAACTTTGGCAAAGTAGCAGGTTATAAAATTAACCCCCCAAAATCAATGGCTTTTCTGTATGCCAACAATGAGAAAAGTGTGGCTGAAATTAGGAAAGCAACTCCATTTGTAATAGCCACACAAAAAATAAAATACCTAGGAATTAACATAACCAAAGAAGTGAAGGACCTCTATGATGAAAATTTAAAATCTTGAAAAAGGAAATCAACACAGAACTTAGAAAATGGCAAAACCTTCCATGCTCCTGTATTGGAAATATTAACATCGTGAAAATAGCCATACTTCCCAAGGCTATCTCCAAATTCAATGCCATACTTATCAAAATTCCAACCTCATTCTTCAAGGAAATAGAAGAGGCAATCCAAAAATTCATGTGGAACAATAAAACACCCCGAATAGCAAAAACGCTCCTCAACAGAAAGAACACGGCTGGACGAATATCAATACCAAATTTCAAACTCTACTATAAAGCCATATTAATCAAAACAGCTTGGTATTTGCCTAAGAACAGACCTCAGGACCACTGGAATAGAATTGAAAACCCAGAAATGAACCTCCAGACCGAAAGCCATCTAATCTTTGATAAGGGAGCTAAAAAAATAGAATGGAAGAAAGACAGGGTCTTCAGTAAATGGTGCTGGCAAAATTGGTTAACTATTTGTAGAAAAATAAAGCTAGATCCTTATATATCACTCTGCACCAGAATCAACTCCAAATGGATCAAAGAACTCGAAGTCAAAGCAGACACTCTGAAAACATTACAGGATGGAATAGTAGAAACCCTATGTCTCCTTGGCGCAGGCCAAAGTTTTCTGAATAGAGACCCAGAAACACAACAGATCAAAGAAAGGTTGGACAAATGGGATTGCATGAAGTTGCAGGGCTTCTGCATGGCAAAAGACATAGCTAGCAAGATCAATAGAAAGCCCGCAGATTGGGAAAAGATCTGCAGTAGCCATATAACAGACAAGGGTCTCATATCTAAAACATACATGGGACTCAAAAAAAATCCCCCAACAACAAATCCTCAAAAAACAACTGCCCAATAAATAAGTGGGCGAAAGACTTAAAGAGAAACTTCTCTGAAGAAGAAAGAAGGATGGCCAATAGACACATGAAAAAATGTTCAACATCCCTAGCCATAAAAGAAATGCAAATCAAAACAACATTGAGATACCACCTCACGCCAGTTAGAATGGCAAAAATCAAGAACTCTAATAACAACAGATGCTGGAGGGGATGTGGACAGAAGGGAACCTTACTTTATTGTTGGTGATAGTGTAAACTTGTTCAACCACTTTGGAAAGTAGTATGGAGGTTCCTCAAAAAACTCCACATAGAGCTCCCCTATGACCCAGCAGTTCCACTTTTGGGCATTTACCCAAATGTTTACAAACAAGACCACACTAAAGCTACCAGCACGACTATGTTTATTGCAGCATTATTTACCATAGCTAAGATATGGAACCAACCCAGATGCCCCTCAGTAGATGAATGGATCAAGAAAATGTGGTATATATACACAATGGAATTCTATGCCTCCATCAGAAAGAATGACATTGCCCCCTTTGTTAGGAAATGGAAAGACTTGGAAAAAATTATATTAAGTGAAGTAAGCCAAGCCCAAAGAAACATATTTGATGTCAGTATAACTTGTGGAGGAGATGGGGAAAAACAAGGCGTTTAAGGATTCAGGTGGACCTGTTGCAACAATGAGAAGTACAAAATGTCATGTCAAAAATGAGCTTTACAATGTCGGTGGGAGTGCGGAGGGTTGGAAGGATTGGGTGGGGGGGAGGGGGTAGGCTGGGAAGGGAGGTAAAGTGTAAACAAATGAGGAGGCTGCAATTCTCAGTAAGAAATGTATGCATTATCCTGCCCATGTAATTGTAACCCCTCTGTACAGTATGTTCACAAATAAAATAAAATAAAATATATAAAAAAAAGAAGATTGCAATCATGCCTCCGTAGATGTTGTTAATTGGATAATGTTTACTTCAAGGTCTGCCTGCCTGCTTCCTTTTCACTGTTTATTTTTCAATGTAGCTTTTTCTTCTGGAAAGTATTTATAGGCCTAGTGAAGATAAATTCCTACTGTAATTAGTCATTAATTTTATTCCAACATCATTTCGCAGATCCTTCTGAGTTTCTTCAGGGTCTGTAGAGTAATGCTTCACATTCTTAGATATGTTTTTTTTTCTTTTTTTGGGGGGGGGTCCGGTCGTGGGGCCTGAACTCTGGGCCTGGGAGCTGTCCCTCAGCTCTTCAGCTCAAGGCTAGCACTCTACCACTTGAGCCACAGCGCCACTTCTGGCTTTTTTCTTTTTGTGTATGTGGTTCTGAAGAATCGAACCCAGGGCCTCAGGCATGCAAGGCAAGCACTCTACCACTGAGCCACCTTCCCAGCCCTTAGATATGTTTTTAACATTGATGCATCCGATGATAAAGACACATTGCTTAAGTCACCATTTTGATGATTGAAAAGAAACCATGCTGCAATCTCACTATATCGTAATTTTCTGGTTTTAAATTCTTTTGGATTAGAATTGATGCTGGAGAATTAACAGTCTGTGTAAAATTTTATATTTTCCTAATTATTTTTAGTATACTTTCCAATATTGTATAAAGTTAGAACATTGCTACTTACTTAGTTTTAGGATTTCTAAAATGGTTAGAGTATAAGTTGTATTCATTCACAATTTTAAGATAATATTGTCCATTATGACCAAGTGAGATATTTTAAACTTTTTATTTGTGGTCCTTAATAGTGGTGCTTGGAAATCAAGTTCGTGGCTTCATGTGTCTTAGTCTACTGTGTGCCTCTGAGCCTGATTTAACCTATGGTTTTATTTTCAATCAACTGGAATAAAGAAAAATTTCCCTAGGAAGGAATTAACACTTGGTTACTTTCTCCAGTATCTCTCATACACATAAAAGTAATATAATTCTACACTGAAAGAAAATGGTGTTCTTATATTGTATTTATTATTAGTAACTTTTTATTTTTTGTAGCCCCACTCTTCACTAAGTCTTGCCCATTTGCTATCCCTCCTTCCCATAAAACTTGACTAGATCAACTGGAAGCCCACTTCTTGTCAGCCTCCTCCTTAAAAAGATCAACCTAAGTAACTTACCCCCTGGTAGCCCTGCTAAAAACTTTCAAAGGCCTGACTGCAACCAGACTCCTTCCTGAGAGCCCTCCTCTGCTTTAGGGAAATCCCTCTTCTGCTCCACCCCTTCCTGGAATCCCTGCTCTGCACCACCAGAAACCAGACCACATACATATCTCCTTCTGTGTCCCACCTTGCTGCAATAGAACCCCACCTACACCAGGCTCCTCCCTCAAATCCCCACTTCATCCACCATATGAGGTCCCCCCCTAACTACTCTAGTCCCTCATAGTCGCATTGCTCCCATATCCTAGTACCTCCAAACTCCTCCCTTCACTTTTATACCCCACCACCAACCAGACTTCTCACTCCAACCCCCCCCCCACCGGTTTCATCAGAAAATCTGCCCATAACTACCCTACTTGAAAGAGGCCTAACCTCTCAAACACAGCCCTGAACCTATCTCTTCCCACAAAGCCCATCATGCTATACCAAAAACCCTTCACCTTCCTATAACTGCCATGCAGCCCTGCCTTGCTTGGCCAGAAGCTTCTCACACAGCCCATCTCCTGCCTGGAAAGACAGCCCTGCTTCAACACAAGCTGCTCTACCTCCCACATCTACTCTCTCAATGCCCTGCCTTGCTCTCCAGATAAATCCGCCTCCTATTGCCTCCTCCCTCAATTCCACATCCTACTCCACCAGATACCCTGCCCACAATTATCCTACACCATTTTAGCTTTTCCACTCCTTCTCAGAGCCCCTCCTCCAACTAGCCCCATGGCTCCAAACCTTGCCCTGCTCCTGAAAATCCCACTAGAAAACCCCCACTACACTATGACATTTCTGGACATCCACATTGCTCCACTGGAAGCCACTGTTCCAGTTGGCCTCTTTCTGGAAGCCTAGAAAACCTCCACCAGACTCTCCCATCCCTCGACACCCACATTGCTTCACTGGAAACCACTGCACCAGTCGGCATCCCTTTGGAAGCCTCACTAGACTCAACTGTAAATCCCAGTCCCTCCATAGTTCCTTTTGGAAGGTTGTTTTGCCCTGCTGGAAATCCTGTCCATAGTCCATGTCCTGCCTTACAACACTGAAATACCCATCCAACCTTACTCCTCTTTTCGAAGTGGTGACTGGTTACACCAGAAAACTCATCTTAACTAGTTTAGTACACTGGATCTTATCACTGCTCTCACAAAGCCCTGGTCCTGAAAAACGCCTCCATACATTGTGACCACATTGTGCTCTGCTGGAAACCCCACCTCCACCCTAACACACTTCCCGAAGGCCTGACATTCTCCATGAGAAACCCACCCCTTACTAGTCTTTGTCTTCCTAGTACCACCCTGCCCTCTCAAAGCCACACTCTGAAAAGCAACTCCCTCATAGCTCCGAATTCCTGCTCCAGAATCCCTACCTTCTGTCAACCTCTTGCCTCCCTTCCTTGCCCTGCGTTAGGGGAAACCTCACCCTACATATCCCACAAGGGGTCACAGTGTTCCACCAGATCCCCTCCTCTAAGTAATCTCTTCCTTTGTAGCCTTGTTCTTCCTTTTCAAAGCCCTGCCCCAAACAGCCTCCTCCCCAGTGACCCCACCTTCTTCCAATGAAAACCTGTCCACCTGCCAGCCTCCATGCTAAAACCCGCCTACTCCACAAGAGACCCCTCCACTAACAAGTTTAGTCCTTCCTGTTTCCTCCCTGATGTCTCAAATTCCTACACAGATTGGCCTTCGCCCTCAACGCCCTGTCCTGATCCTTCATACAGGCTGTTCCAATACCAACTCCTCCCTTTAAACAGACAGAGCTCCACCAGAAACCCCATAACACCTCATCCATGAAGGTCTCGTCTAGTAACTTTTATTACAAATGTGATTTTGAACATATCTGGGGAAATAATAGTTCCAGCCTCCAGCTGCCCTCAGTCACAGAGAAGGATTTGTGCCTGGTTTTGGGTTTTCAGGTAGTCCTGAAAATGTAAAGTGCTCTTGTCTAAAATTGGATAAAAATCAGGCCAGTTTAATTTCGGGTGAATCACACCCCCAGCCTTCATCCAAGAGAAAGGATTCAAAAGACCAGTTTTTGAAATGTCTTCCTAAATTAGCAAGCCCTGGGAAAATGAAGCTCAACTAAGTTACTTAGATTAAAATAAATACTGTCTTAAATTTTTCTTTCAAAACTTTAAAATGTACATATAACTGATTTTGATTTTTGCGTGCTTAAAAATCTGAGTGTGTTTTGTATGTGTTTGTGAATATTTTCATGATAGAAATTGTCAGCATGCTGTAACAATTGGCTGAGTTTAAGTTTAAAGTTCAAAAGGTTATGAGATTTGATCATTACTAAAAATTTTTTAAAGCATTTTCACATCGTTTGAAACGGCTTTTTAAGGATTCTTTAACTTAAAAATTAGAAAATCTGGTATTTTAGAAGGCATAAGGCTGTTTATACTGTAATCAAGTTATATGGCTTAACAAAAAGGAGAAATTTAGAAGCCAACAGAAGACCTATCTTTAGAAGTGAAGAGTGAGTAGGCAGAAGTGCAGTTCAGCTTGTCATGCATGGTGGAACAGGCCCCAGGAAGAGTCCACACATGGTGAAAGAGGGCCATCTGGCACAAACGCAGTTCAACTAACCCTAAAGAGTCGGATTGGGTGTGTTCCCATTCCACTGGAAGGGCCAAGTGACCCATATTTATTCTGCCCCATTTCCCTGCAGAGAGACACTGGAAACATGATGGTAAAAATGAGTGATGTGAAGATCTAATTAACATTGCTAAAACTACCCCTTGGATGTGTTAAAATTAAAATTAAGAAGGCCTTAAAAAGAGTATTAAAAAGTTTATTTGTATAATGTGGTTTGCTCTCAATGATATTTTGCCATTGGATATGTTATTTTTAAGGCATAAAGGTGTTAACTCTAGCTTTTGGTACAGTGATGGTGATTTTAATTTTTGAATTAAGAAAAAAATGTTATTTGAGCGTAAAAGTTTTCATGTGTATCTGTTTTAAAACAATCAGCCAAAGGAAATGAGTGACACCTAGCCTCGAGAGTTGAAGGGGTTTTTCAACATGCAACTAGAAACTAAAGTATAGAATATTTAAACAGAGATAAATAGGAGGCTTACATATTAGGAATAGATTTCTGTATATAAAGTTTAAAAGTAAAATTGTTCTAATTGTTTAATTGGAGTAACATGGCCTTTTATGAGACTCATTGATCTGAAAATTGGTTCGAATCCAGGCTGGGCAGATAAAGGTCCCTGTGAGAATGTCACCTCTACTCAGCCAGCAGAAGGCAGAATGATCAAGCAGATCTGCTTTAGGATTCAATGTGGCAGAGTGCTAGCCTTGAGTTTTAGAGCTGAGGGACAGCACTCAGGCCCCAAGTTCAAGTCCAGCAACCAACTAAGGGAATTGCCAGTGAGGCATTGTTCACAGAGTGAAGAAGACACTCCTTGGACGAAAATAATGGGCGAGCATCCACAGACCGTAAGCCACTGCTTAGATGGCAGAAATAATGTCAGATCCTTGAGTCATTTGTGCATGGCCCTTCACAAAATAGTCAGAGCCAGGAGGTCATGGGAAGATAGTTTGTAAGCATGCCTAGTGTCTATGACTGTAAGAGACAGGAACTTGTCAGTCATCTGTGATAGTAGTAAAAAGCTAAGGTTGTAAAATGTGGAGGATAATTTAAGTCTCAACCCCTGTATGTGCCAAAAGCTCTAATTGGCAGTAACTTTTGAATTGGCACCAGCTACATGAAATTCATCAGCTCAGGAAAAGTTTGTAAACCTGAGAGTGTGTCTCTATTGATATCTGTCTGAAGGCCTGCATAGGTATCTCAGACATTGTTAGGATTACTAGAGATCACGTTCCTAAGCCATCCAAAAAGATCCTTTTGCAAACCCGAAGGCTAAATAAGCTCCACTGCTGTAGCCAGAAAAATGGTCTGTGCATTTGTCAAAAGTTAAAATATTGTTCTTAATGACATCTAACCCTGGTAACCTCATTGTAAAATAAGCTAAGTTTATAGGTTCCTGGCAAGGTAGGATCAACACTCCTGACTCAGCTTGAAGAAGTGACAGAAGATGAATCTTTGCCCATTATCCCCTTTTAAGAACAAGGGAAAATATTCATTTTTTTAAAAATGTGGCAAAATAGACAGAAGGAAAAGGCATGGGAAATAGTAGTACAGGCCTGAGCCCTCTATATCTCCTTAGAAAATCCTAGCCTTATTAAAATAATTATTGTTTAAAAAGTTGTCATCTTGGTAAATTGTCCTGGACTATTATATAAATTGTCTTAAAAACTAGTGGGGTCACAGCCTGCCAAGTGTATACAATGCATCCTTACCTGTCTATGTAGTAATTTGCAGTCCAGCATGAGGTGTGACAGTCCCTTGGAACCACTGAGAGACACTGCTGCTGCTGCTGCACACCCTAATGGGTAAAGTTCAACAACAGCCTGACAGTTACCTGGAGGAAATCTACATCATCACCCAGACCACTTCCACCGTGGTAAAAGTATACTGCACTCCTGCCTGATTCCATCACCTGAAAATGTTTCCCGGTTGAAAGCTGCTACAACTAAGATCTTGTGGGACATTCTCTTGGTAATATGCAGTAACCCCTCTAAACTCCCACAGTAGATATTGGGAATGAGGATATCACTGGCTTGCCTTAGGCACTTCAAGATCACAGCCTAGTTTGGTTCTGATATGGTAATAACTTGCTTCCTTCTGGGTGTGTTTTAAAGATAAAGGAGAGATTTTTTTAATCAATGGAGCTACTATGAGGAATGAGACCCAGCCCTAATATTAGCTTTAAAATCTAGCAAGCTTAGGCTGGGAAGGTAGCTCAGTGGTAGAGCGCTTGCCTTGCATGCCTCAGGCCCTTGGTTCGATTCCTCAGCACCACATAAGCAAAAAGAAAAAAGCCGGAACTGGCGCTGTGCCTCAAGTGGTAGAGCATTAGCCTTGAGCCTTGAGCTGAGGGACAGTGCCCAGACCCAGAGTTGAGGCCCCACAACCGGACCCCCCAAAATAAAAAATCTAGCAAGCTTTTCATCCCACTGGTGCCTTGAGGCTTTCTGAGATAACTTGGTTCCACAAGTCAAAGGAAAAATGGGCAGTTTTAAACTTTCACCACAAAGAAGCTCAAGGAATTGTAAAGAAGAGGAGGATGGTACAGAAAGCCTTAGGAAAGGAACTGGGGGGAAATTGGTATCCTCTGGATAAGAAAGGATTTTAAAAGTAAAGATTGTCTTAAAATGTTTGTAAAGAAGACAAACCTCAGAAAGTTTAAGTATGTAGCAAATGGTATGAGTATGTCTTAAAATTGGAGCTTACGAGTATAGCTGGTATAAAATTAAGTTAGCTGTTATATACAGAGTCAAGATTGTTAGAAGAAAAAGTCAGGGCATTTGGTACTGTTAATATTGTTACTCACTGGAACAATAAAAGACCCCGAATACCAAAAACGCTCCTGAATGGAAAGAACACTGCTGGAGGAATATCAATACCAAACTTCAAACTCTACTATAAAGCCATAGTAATCAAAACAGCTTGGTATTGGCATAAGAACAGACCTCAGGACCAATGGAATAGAATTGAAAACCCAGAAATGAACCCACAGACCTATAGCAATCTAATCTTCGATAAGGGAGCTAAAACAATAGAATGGAAGAAAGAAAACCTCTTCAGTAAATGGTGCTGGCAAAATTGGTTAACTACATGTAGAAAACTTAAGCTAGATCCTTATATATCACCCTGCACCAGAATCAACTCCAAATGGATCAAAGACCTTGAACTCAAAGCAGACACTCTGAAAACATTACAGGATGGAATAGGAGAAACCCTGGGTCTCCTTGGCTCAGGCCGAAATTTTCTGAATAGAGACCCAGAAACACAACAAATCAAAGAAAGGTTGGACAAATGGGATTGCATAAAGTTGCAGAGCTTCTGCAGGGCAAATGACATAGCTAGCAAGATCAATAGAAAGCCCACGGATTGGGAGAAGATCTTTACTAGCCATACAACGGACAAGGGTCTCATATCTAAAATATACTTGGAACTCAAAAAATTAAATCCCCCAACAACAAATCCTCAAAGAAACAACTGCCCAATAAATAAGTGGGCGAAAGACTTAAAGAGAAACTTCTCTGAAGAAGAAAGAAGGATGGCCAATAGACACATGAAGAAATGTTCAACATCCCTAGCCATAAAAGAAATGCAAATCAAAACAACATTGAGATATCACCTCACTCCAGTTAGAACGGCAAAAATCAAGAACTCTAACAACAACAGATGCTGGAGGGGATGTGGACAGAAAGGAACCTTACTTCATTGTTGGTGGGAATGTAAACTTGTTCAACCACTTTGGAAAGCAGTATGGAGGTTCCTCAAAAGACTTCACATAGAGCTCCCCTATGACCCAGCAATCCCACTTTGGGGCATTTACCCTAATGTTTACAAACAAGACCACACTAAAGCTACCAGCACAACTATGTTTATTGCAGCATTATTTACCATAGCTAAGATATGGAACCAACCCAGATGCCCCTCAGTAGATGAATGGATCAAGAAGATGTGGTATATATACACAATGGAATTCTATGCCTCCATCAGAAAGAATGACATTGCCCCCTTTGTTAGGAAATGGAAAAACTTGGAAAAAATTAAAGTGAAGTAAGCCATGCCCAAAGAAACGTAGGTCCCATGGTTTCCCTTATTTGTAATATCTAGTATAAGTATGAGTCAAGCGGAAAAGGTCAAATAATTTGATGTCAGGAAAATGAACCCTTAGATGTGTATTTTAATGTTTTTTTCTTTCATGCATGTGTTTCTAACACATTTATAAGATTATCTCTTTGTTACTTTGTATGTCCCTCCCCCACAGTATAACCCCTGCTTTCACTATATTTGATGTCAGTATAACTTGTGGAGGAGATGGGGAAAAACCAGTTGTTTAAGGATACAGGTGGACCTGTTGCAACAATGAGAAGTACAAGTTGTCATGTCCAAAACGAGCTTTACAACGTTGTTGCGGGGTGGGGGGTGCGGGGGGGGGAGCGGAAGGAGAAGGATTGGGATTAGGGGGCGAGGGGGGAGGCTGGGAAGGGATGTGAAGGGTAAACAAAGGAGGAGGCTGCAATGCTTGGTAAGAAATGTACGCATTATCCTGCCCATGTAACTGTAACTCCTCTGTACAGTATGTTCACAAATAAAATTAAATTAAATTAAAAAAAAAATATTGTTACTCACAATCGGACCTTGTAGACTGGTGTCCTTTGTAAAAGAGAGGATCAGCACAATCCATCTATTAGTTCTGAGATCCCAATACCAAACTGTAAATATAGAAGACTGTGCCAATTAGGGGAACATGAGTGGTTCTCGATGCTCTAGAAGAGGAGGGAATGAAGAGCCAAAGTAAATTCAACTTGAGATTAACTCCACCATCTTGTGCTAGGCTGCCCTCAGAGTAACCCCAAGAGAGAGAAAAAAAACAAAGGTGGCCACCAACACTGTCCACCCTTAAGAAAGCAGAACAGTTGCCCAAGTGTTCGAGGAACAGAACATACCAACAGTTCATAAAAAGGGCAGTATGTTTAGGGTGGACTCAAATCAATCATGTAACTGCTTGTGTGGAAATTCCCTAAAGTTGTTTGTTCAATACTATAAAAGCTATGCTGATTTTGTGCTTGGGGACTCTTACTGTCACCGATAACCAGTGCGTGGAAGACCAAGCTTGAGCTTGCAAATAAATGACTCTTTTGCTGTTGCATTGGTCGTGGTCTCTGATGGTCCTTTGGGGGTCCCAAGTCCGTACAACAGGGCTTGATATAAAATGTTCCTGCCCAGATATTTGAATGATGACATTTATAGTTTAAATGATTTAGGGTAATTATTAACATCTAACACATGCTGAGGTTTTTTATACCTCTCTTTCACCCTTTCTTTCTTCCTCCCTTTCTTTCTTTTTTCTTTTCCTTTCTTTCTTTTAATTCCTTTATTTCTCCTTTTCTTTCTTTCTGTCTTTCTTTCTTTCTTTCCTTCTTTCTTTGTTTCTTTCCTTCCCTTCCTTCCTTCCTTCCTTCCTTCTGTGCTTCCTTATTTCCTTCCTTCTGTCCTTCCTTCTTTTCTTCCTTATCTCCTTCTTTCCTTCCTTCCTTCCTTCTTCCTTCCTTCCCTCCATCCTTCCTTCCTTCCTACTTTCCTTCCTTATTTCCTTCCTTCCTTCCTTCCCTTCTGTCCTTCTCCTTCTGTGCATTCTTTTCTTTCTCTTTCTTTTCTCTTTCTTTCTTCCCTTTTCTTTCCTCTTTTATGAAATGAGTATGAATTTAGATATTTTGTTTGCTGAACAAGTATTATGCCATTAGAACAATCCTTTTTTAATTTAGTTACTTTGCTCATAGGTTATCACTTTTGCTGAGTACTGAACAGAGGCTAAGTTCCTCACTTATGTCTGCCAAGTAACTGGGATCACAAATGCATTCCAGCTTGCCAGGCTTTAGGATAATATGAGAATCATATTATTTTCCTGGCACCCTGGTTCTGAAGTGAGATCCTCTCAAATTCTACCCCTTTAATTAGCGATGTGAGCTCCAATAGCTTGCCCTCAGTATAGATGATCTAAATGAATGATTGAAGGTAATTTCACTTTAATCTCTTTTTTGCCAGTTCAGGGACAACTATAATTTTATTTCTATACAATTTTTGTGTATATGTGCACATTACTTTTAAAATGTTGTTTTCCCGGGGCTGGGAGGTGGCTCAGTGGTAGAGCGCTTGCCTTGCAATGCATGAGGCCCTGGGTTCGATTTCCCAGCACCACATAAGCAAAAAGAAAAAAGCCGGAAAAAAGTTCAGGCCCTACAAACCAGACCCCAAAAAAATGTTGTTTTCCCTCACTTTTTTTCCTTTTTTATTTTTGTTGGTCATGAGGCTTGAACTCCAGGCCTGCGTGCTGTCCCTAAGTTCTTTAGGTCAAGACTAGCACTTTACACTTGAGCCACAGTGCCATTTCCAGTTTTTTGGTGTTTAATTGGAGGCAAGAGTGTCACAGATTTCCTGCAAGGGCTAGCTTTGAACTACCATCTTCAGATCTTAGCTCTTGCATAGCTAGGATTACCGGCATGAAGCACCAGCTCCCAGCTAAAATTTTACTTATTTTAAGTTCTATGATTTAGTTGAGAGAGTAGGATGAGTGTGTAGAAAGGAAATTTTCACGTCATCTCTATAAATAATTTCAGAGTTCCATTTTCATAATATTTATGCATTGATTAATAACAGAAGCTCCCAAAGTAACAGAATGATCCTTCATTTTCTCCTTCCCATAGGTATTATTGGAAGATGAGTGAAATCTAAGTATAAGGCAATATGTACTTGAAGTTATAAAAAATATTTTGATGACACATAAAGAGCAATATTACACAGCATGCTTTTCATTTCATAAAGAAAAGAATGTCATACAAGTATATTTATTGGCAGGCTTTTTCATCTGAAAAAAATATCATAAAAAAGCTGAAGGGGATCAGCAACGATTTCAGTGTGATATAGCACTGGAGACTATAAGACATGAATTTATTCATTAAATGATTATCTAGGAAAGGTATCTGTTCACTAAATTTATTCATTGTATATTTTATTTTGTTTACATGTCACTTAATATATAAATACATACAAGTGTGAATATATATTATATATATATATATATATTCACACTTGTATATATATATACATATATATATATATATGTGTGTATATATATATATATATATATATATATATATATATATAGCAGCAGTATCTGTCCAGTGAACTGTATGGTTAGCTAACTTCATCATGTCAAGTTCATCTAAAGGATGGACTTCCATAAACCTTAACAACCCTGCAACACCACTGCACATGCAAACATAAGTTTTCACAATTGTAAGCCAGACCTGTGTTTTACCAAAGCTTTTTATATAATGTGTTATTTTTTTCATTTAGGCTTGACACAAAATGTGTTTGCCCTAGAAATAAATGATGGCATTATAACTACAATAAGTTAGTTTAAATCATTACATTGAAAACATATTCACTACGAGTTGTTCTTTCTTTCCTTTTCTTATTTTATCTTTAGGAAATTGATTTCAGTTTTGATGTAGTGTTTGCCAGACAAGTACTCCAACACTGGAGCACTCCACTAATCCTTTCTTGTTTAAGATTATTTACTCATAGAATAGCAATTTTTGCACCCAGCTCCAAAAGCAGGGGCCATGATTTCATTCCAATATACCTACATACCTAGTAGGTTGATATGGGTGATACTTTTCTTCCTAGACTGATTCAGAACTGTGATCCTCTCAAATTTCTAACACTTTAGTTAATAGTGTGTGCTCCAGTTCTGCCTACCTCTAGAAGATATGACAGAAATAAATGATTACAGGTAATTGGAGTGAATCATTGGCTCATAGGTGATTTGATATTAAAATGTAGAGTAAGTTTGGAAGTATAATCACAGTAGTCAGATATTTTGCTAAGTAAATTTTGCTTCATATTAAAAAACATCTCGACCAGAATTCAGGATTATTTTGCTGTCTGTTAACTTGTATGTCATATGGGAAAATAAGCTTAATATCTTCCATGCGTGGTAAAGATCTTTGAATGGTCTGATGTGCTGGTTCACATCTATAATCATGGTTAGCAATCAGAAGTAAATAGATCACAATTTGAACATAGCCTAACCAAAAATTTAGGAAGTCTCAATCTCAACAAACTAGTGGATAATGTTGAATCACGTCATTAATCTCAACACCACAAGAGGCTAAGTCTCTGCCCAGTACCTGTGTCACTTAGGTAACTGGCTCACTTGGAGGCAGTCACCTCTTCTTATGCAGAAACTGGGCTGAGATTTAGCCAAGAGGAGGGAGGAGTCTCCCCCACCTTCCCAGGGTGGGCCTCCAGAATGCAGTGAATGTGCTTGCTTCCCTCCTCCAAATGGCTTGAGATGCCATGCTTCTGAGTGCTCATTATTTGATTTCAGTGACCTGTGGTAGAGGTGTAAGGTAACAGTAAATTAAATTTCACATTTGCCAATTGAGCTGTTCTTCACAGTTTGTGAGTTCAACTCACAATTGAGAGTATTGAGGTAGGGGAGAGAGGGAGAGTGAGTGAAAGAGAGGAGAAATAGATAGAGAGAGGGAGAGAGAACAGAAAGGAAGGAAGGAAGGAAGGAAGGAAGGAAAGAAGGTAGGAAGGAAGAAAGAAAGAAGGATGAAAGGAAAGAAAAAGACAGAAAGAAAGAAAGAAATGGGGCTGGGAAGGTGGCTCAGTGGTAGAGCGCTTGCCTTGCATGCCAGAGGCCCTGAGTTCAATTCCTCAGCACCACATAAGCAAAAAGAAAAAAGCCGGAAGTGGCGCTGTGGCTCACGTGGTAGAGCGATAGCCTTGAGCTGAAGAGCTGAGGGACAGCGCCCAGGCCCAGGGTTCAGGCCCCATGACCAGACCCAAAAAAAGAAAGAAAGAAAGAAAGAAAGAAAGAAAGAAAGAAAGAAAGAAAGAAAGAAAGAAAGAAAGAAAGAAAGAAAGAAAGAAAGAAAGAAAGAAAGAAAGAAAGAAAGAAAGGAAGGAAGGAAGGAAGGAAGGAAGGAAGGAAGGAAAGAAAGAAAGAAAGGAAGGAAGGAAGAAACGAAGGAAGGAAAGAAGGAACAAGGAAAGAAGGAAGAAGGAAAGAAAGAAAGAAAGAAAGAAAGAAAGAAAGAAAGAAAGAAAGAAAGAAAGAAAGAAAGAAAGAAAGAAAGAAAGAAAGAAAGAAAGAAAGAAAGAAAGAAAGAAAAAAGAAAAAAAAGAAAGATAAGGATTGAGAATGAACGGTTTGGAGTCAGGAGTTACATGGCAGAGGTGCTACCTCTATTTGGTATTAGGTCTGCCCTAGCCATGCAGACCCTATGCAGACACTTCCCCTCTTCTTGGCTAAGTTTCCATCCTTTATGTGTTACCTAGGTATCTGCCATGCCTGGAGGCAGACACCTCCCACTCCTGCTAAATCACAACCTGGTCAGCCTCTGGTCACACTTTCCATTTGGCCAGAGGAGATTCCCAGGCCCTGAAGTCACATCCAGTGTGGCCAGAATTTTCCCCCACCAGGCCATATGTCATTCGGGCTTGGCCTAGATATGTCATGGCCTGAGGTTGGGTCAACCCCCTTTTTTTCACATGCCTCTCCACCATATATGGCATGGGAAGCAGTTCAGTAAATAAACTACTTTACCTGACTGAATACCATGTAGTGTTCTCTTCATTGGTTACCTAATGAAACTTACCTAATTAATATACCTTACACTTCAGAGTTTCTAGTTATGAAATCATGGATATTTTTTGACATATGTGAGATCAGTATCTACAAAACATATGTACTTACTCATCATTTAACAGTATAATTCTGACTGGAATCTTTTTTTCAATTTTTTAATTTTGAAAATAATGTACAGAGAAGTTGCAATTACATTTGTAAGATTATGAGTACATGTCTTATTAAGCATTGGTGCCTCCTCCTTGGTTTCCCCTTTTCATCCCTTCCCATCTTCCAATTCCTCCTCCAAAGTTGTAAAGTTCGTTTTTTGACATAATGTGTTGTACATTTCATTGTCGCTATGGATCCACCTGTATACCTATTTACATCATTTTTTTCCCTTTCTCTTCACAAAGACTACCAACATCTGAATTTTTAATAGCAGCCTAATTAACCTTAAAGTCTATTTTGTTTGCTTTGCTTTGCTTTGTTTTTAGCTTAAAGTAATCAAAGATTTGGTGGGACAATCTGAAAAGATCTCTGCTTTCATATTTTATAAACACCCTGGGCTACAACATGTGTGCTACCAGGTCAGATGATGGGACTTTGAAATACTAGAAAGCAGATGCATGTCATAAGATCCACGGCTTTGGGATTTCTCAGATTCTTTTTTAAATGTAATTGTTACTAAGGTGTGTAGAGTGAGTTTACCATATCACAGTCCATGTAATGTGTACATTTGCCTTGTAGAAAATGCCATCCTTTCCTGAGCTTTCCCCAAGTTTTTGCTTGTTTTGTTGTTGTTGTTTGTTTTTGTTTTTGTGCCTAACCATCAGCTTCAACTCAGGATTGGTTGCTGCACCTGAGTTTTTGTAATCAAGGCTACTCTACCTCTGGAGTCCCAGCTCCCTATATGGCTTTTTGGTTGTTAATTGGAGAGAAGAGTCACAGATTTTCTCACTCCTGCTGTCTTTGAACTGTGATCATCAGCCTCCTGAGTAGCTAGGATTATAGGCCTGAGTCCCCAGTGTCCAGCTACTAATGTGTTGGTTTCATGCTTCCCTGGTTTTGTTACAATTTTCTTCGACTCTTGGCACTAATACTACATATTGCCTGCTCAAATCTGAATTGGTGGAATATGCTTGTATTTTGAGGAAGGCAGGAATAGGAAACTATAGGCCATAGGGACATATAAGCTAAACAAATCATTTGGAACATGGCATAAAGACAAGTAAATTTATTGCCAGTTGACTGTGTCTTGTCTTTACTTTTAATTTTACATGGCCTTTGAATGATGATAGACATATCCAAATGGCAATTGGCAGAAATAAGGTTTGTCATCCTGTTCTAAAAACAAAACAAAAAGCCACCCAAAAATATAACCTATGAGTCCAGCAATTTCCTCGAATTAGAGACCAATATGCCCTAGTTTATGAAAAAAATGTCCTTTATTCAAGTGCTGCTACTTTTTCTAACTACAAATATAATGAAATCTGTAGTAGTCTGTAGAATTGTATACCACAGCTGTCATTTTAATTTACAAGAAATTCCGACTTTAAAAAGTTTATTTATTCATTTTTTGACAGTTATGGGGCTTGGAATCAGGGCATGGGCACTGTCCCTGAGACTCTGTGCTCAAGGTTGTTAGCATTCTACCAATTGAGCCACAGAGTCACTTCTATTTTATGAGTTGTTAATTGGAGATAAGAGTCTTATGGGGACTTTTCTTCCTGGGCTGGCTTTGAACTGCGATCCTCAGATCTCAGCCTCATGGCTAGCTGCGATTACAGGCATGAGAGATTGGCACCTGGCTTTAAATACTCATTTTTAAAATGAACTGCTTGTTGCCTCTGGCTCACATATATAATCCTAGCTAGATTTAGGATTACAGTTATAAGAAACAAACACTAGGTAAGATTTTTTCATGATGGTTTTTATTGCCATGTTTTAATATTGTTTGTTTCTTACACTACAATGCTCTTATTTTTATTTTCACATAGGTGGGGATGATAAGTGCTAGCCAGTGTTGAACTTTCTTTTGTTGAGATGGAGGCATGTGCACGGTCTTTCCTAGAATGGCATGGAATTGAAATCCTCCTGCTCTCAGCTCCCCATGGGTCTGGGATGATAGAAGTATTCCATCACGCATAGCCATGGGTTGAGGATCATTTCAGGTAACTCTACACTGGTCTGGAACTGATGTCCCAAATACCTAGCTTTACAGGCAAAACCATGTTATATTCCATTTCACATTGAATAGCTTATGTATATACTTAGAGAGTACAATGATAACACATTACTTGTTAAATACACAAAATAGTCAATATAATTAGCATTTTTATCTCTTAAAACATTCAAGCTAATGTATTTTGGTAACCTCCTGACTCTGTTAGCTATTTTGGAATATACCATAAACACGAATACATTGACAATGTGAAGAATATTGGAAGTTGATAAAGATAGAGACAAGTTAGAATATGTGTAATAAATATATATTTATCTATTGCTCCTCTGAAGAATATTATCATATATTCAACATGACAACACCACCAAACATTGAAATGACAATAATTTTCCTACAGTGTAGAATTTCCCATTTCATAATCTGCCATCTTCAACTTTTTACATCTTTTTACATTATAAGTATGAATGTTTTCCTGTTTATTGTAATGTTTTGAAATCATTATATGATGGAATTAAAAATTTGTAGAGTCTACTGAAATTATTTCATTTTGTATGGATTTGTGATGCTAAATCATTAATACCATTGTTTCCTGAAATTTATGCTAACAGACTATATCACTAAATTATATTCTAATTACATCTTATTATTTTATTTTTATATTGGGTTCTACTGTTGCTGTTTTATGATATAGAATATTGTGAAGCTAGACTGAAACTTGCAACCCAACTGCCTCCAGTTACTGTTTTATCACCAGGTTATGGATGCTGATAAATATAACTCTAACTAATCAGGAGTTTGAGACCTGAGATTTAGTTCATACAGGCTGAGCATGAAATTTTAAGAGTCTCTCCTCTCCAGTTCACTACAGAAAGCTTGCAGTGGAACTGTGGCACAATTGGTAGATCACTACAGTCACCAGAAAGATACTCAGCCTTGTCATATAGCCCCTGAATTCAAGACCTAAATCATAGATATGCACAACACACCCTCACACATATACACACACACACGCCAACACACATGTACACTCACAGATTCTCTGGCAATGTTGTATCTTAAATTCTTTTCCAGAGATTGGGCAACAGCCCACTCATTTGTGAAGGTTTTTTTCCTGATTATTTTGAAGGAGGAGGATAGTTCATGGGACAAAGAAGACAAGACTTTAGAGAGGAATTCTTTATAAGTGACTAGCTTATAAAAAAGAACAGGAGCACAGTTTTTATATTTAAAGTTTACATTCCTTCAACTATAGTATTTTTCTATAATAATCATTGAATTATGAGAAGACAATACAGCACCTCTTCCCTCCTCCCCTTCCCCTCTGTCATAAAATATGACAAAAGTATAAAAAATACTCTATCTTAAAAAAATGTACATCTATAAAAAGGTCTGGCAATATGGGTAAGGTTTATTTTTCAATAATTGTATGATTTTCCACCTCTAAGTACTTACCTTTTTTCCAGATGACAGCACACTGGGGATTAAAGGGCAAACAAGATTAGGAAACAAAAAACTAACAAAGTCCTAGGATATAGATGTCAAAAATTGATGCAAGAAGTACATGGTAGACTGAGAGGGCCCTGAGAGGCAAAATGATTTCTGCAGGATGAGAGGAATAGTGACAAATAAGGCATGGATCTGACCTAGAAAGTGTTCCTTGAGGTTGAGAACATGCTGATTCCCAGACCTAGCTGAGGATGTTGGGATTTGACAATGTTCACATGTGTATAGAGTGATGTGGGAGGGGAGATTTCAGTCTCCACTATGTCTTCAGGATGGTCTTATGTGAGCAAGCAGTTTAGATCATTGGTCTCTGAGAGATGACACTCTATACCTCACAATGGAATAGAATATGGAACTCTGAGAGCCAGACAACTGTAACTGACAGTTAGCTCAAGCCAGCTCAAGTGGCCTGTAGCTCAGGAACAAGGAAGTTCAAGAGACTCAGGTCTCAGGCGTGAGAGGTGTGAGTGCCTCACTCAATGCTGCAGACATTGGATCAGTGCCAAAACACGAATCCATATTCTCAGGTCTTTTTATAAGACGAAACCATGGAAATCACAAGGAAACTCATGCCAGGTATAACTATGACAGGAAACCTATTTAATCTCATCCTAGGCCACAGTACAACCTTCTTCTTGTGTGCTTTTATATGTGTATACTGAGAAAATATTTACTGTGTACTTTTCAATCCACGCTATTAATCATTTTGAAGTGTACTCCCAATTCCGTGTTTCAAAAATCCATTCTTTTTACCACCTCAGTATGACAATGAGTCAGCCCAAACCCTGAATATGCCTTATAATATAGGGAGCTTGGACTCAGGCTTGTTGGAAATGCTGGTAATGAACCTGGTCCCTGCCTACCAGAAAGGTGATCTTTTCTATGTTAGAAACATTCTTTAACACTATAGAGTAGGAGACAATGGAGCAGTTGCTGGATATTGTTTAAAAAGTGAGTGTTCCTCTTTCAAACAGGGCTGAGACATCCTGGCAGATTATTGGAATACTTGGTACCTCTCTGAGACTGTTTCACTGGGGTCTGATCACAGGAGCTTGTCTTGAGACAAAGAAGTTCACTCCCCGGCTAACTCCTTAGAACTGGGCTGCCAAAACATTTCATTTTTCACAGAAACTAGTGGAGCCTTAGAAGTTTGCTTGCTGAGAGACTAGGATTCAAGGAATGAGCCAGTGGCACCCAACGTCCACCCTAACCTTCTTGGAGGCCTTTGAAGGAATATAGACAGATGAAAAATACAACTTGAGCTTGAATTCCGGGCCTGAGAGTTGTCCTGTTCGTAGCACTGTATAATTTGATCCCCAAGTCCAGGTCTGGCCTTTGGCTGGTTCACTGAAGTATCTTTAGAATTTTACAAATTAGACTGTGTTCAAACTGTGATCCTCAGATCTCACACTACTAGTTAGTAAGATTAGAGGCATGAGCCATTGTGAACTTATTTGGACAGATGCATATAAGCATCCTCACAGAATTTACTTGAAATTGTATAGACATATCTCCACTTTTTGTGGGTCATGTTTACATTACTCTGTGGGACTTAACCAGTCCCAAGTGTGTCCTGTTAGTTCAGAAAAAGGAGAAGCACAGAGTTATTCTCCTTCTCTCCTCCCATTGGTACAGATCCTTCTACCGTAACTGGGAGGAAGATGAACAAGATGAAGAAGAAAGTGGACATTGGGACAAAGAGAAATTCTGTCCTTGAAAAATGGATATCTTTGAGGTTTCTGATTGAAAGTCAACATTCTTCTTTGCACACCAGTTGTGATTTTCATCAGGGAGTTGAGGCTTGGCACTTCAGTGGATAGCAGATTACACATTGTGGATGCGGTTGTTGTTTTGGACTCTCATGGATGACAAGGAGGTCTGTGTATAACAAGTCAGATTCAGTGGAGAAACAAATTTCTCCTCCTATCACAGGGAGAATTTTAGAGTATTGTAATTGAGAAATTGTGAGGAGAATCCTGCTTGCAGGAGTCTTTTCCCACCTCCCAACATGCATGTCCTGCCAGAAAAACGCTATAGCCTCAGGATGTGGAGGGTGGGCTCTCATTTTCCTTGTCTGCCCACAGCATGGTTTGTTCCATCTTTCCTATGTGGATGGACTTCTACCATGATGATTTCTATGAGCACAAGTACCATGACACCATGAAAGAACTTACACAGTATGTCAAGCTCAACATGCCATCTTCAGACTTGCTCTTATGCTCACATATTCTTCTGGAACAGCTGGAGGAACTCATGATCCTTGAGACCAAGGAAAAGAAGAAGAAGTCCTTGTTTATATGCCTCAGATCTGGTGAGTATGGATGGAACCTGAGTCTCTAGGTCTGTGCCTGATTGGCCAAGAGCCCTTAGTACGCCCCAGCTTGGCAAAATGTCCTTTTATAGATATTCTTTGCCAGGTAATATCTGTTCTCCTTTTAAAACAACTTGGAAGTAATCACTCATTAGAAACATCCTACCTTCTCATCAGTGTTCAGTCCAAACTCAAGTTCTACAGCTTCCCCCATTAGATCCTCATGAAAGTTTAGTCACACCTTAACTTCTACAGTTCTAAGACTCCTGAACCTATTTCCATGCTCAGGTTTGCATCACCGTAGAACAACTCTTGCAGAACTCCAGATAAAGAACCCATCAGTGATGTCATCGGAAGCCATCACTAATCTCCAGAAAGCCTGTGAACATAGAGGGCTTTTTATTTTTAACTTGTGGAAAGGCCCAAACAAGTTTTGAGTCTTGTGGACATCTCACTGGTTCTGAACACCACATGTGATGCAAGTACACCTGCACTGCACATACAAGCAAGGAAGAAGACGATCCAGACTGTCTCCTATTGATATTCACAATCCACCTAGATGGGCGCCAAACCATTCAAAAAGACTCTTCTTGGTGTGCAGGGTAAATGTGTGCTAATGGAAAATGATCCCAGTCTATGTTCAGCAAAACAAATAGGAGAGGTCCAAACTCTAGATTCAGTTGAGGAAAGAGAGTCTTTCCTCACAGAATACCCAGACCAATCTGTCCTCTTGCAGGCGATCCAATTTCCAATTAAGAAATTAGAATTTGTCCCTCCCTGGGCTCAGGAAGAAAATCCTGTCTTTAGTGATGAAATAAATCCCTATGAGGACTCAGAGGCAGAATTTCTGCCTGAAGGCAACTTAGAGACCAATCTAGATTTAGAGATTCCATTCCCCCTTCCTGGAAAAAAAACTTTATTTTTCTTTTTGTTCTGATTGTTGTAAAGTGTTAATTCTTTATTAAAATATTTTATTATATATATATATATATATATCTTTATTTTATTATATATTATATATATTATATATATCTTTATTTTATTATATATATATATATATATCTTTAATAAAATACTTTATTAAAATATCAATGCTTTTGATATATTGTAGATTCATGAATCTTAAATACGTTTCTTTTTAAGCCTACAATCTGAAGCATCATGCATATGTGTGCTGTTGGGGAAAACACAGAATGACAGGGGGCTGTACAAGAGAGCCTACTGTGTATACTGGGAACTGTTAAATGCACAGGGAGCGGCAAAGAAGCCAAGCCATGCCTGGATGGGTTGATAAGGTGGCTAGAAAAGGTCTTGGACAGCAGATAAGATGTCTTAGAAAGCTATTCTGTCAATTGAGACAAATGACACAATACTTATAGTGGTATGTGGGACACTCTTCCAACAGTTAGTTCAAATTTGTATATATTTTCTTTGTGCTTTGGGTAAATATGGAAGAAAAATTTACCTACAATAATATAAAAATCTCCTTATGTTTGATATTTGACAAAATATATAGGAAATATGTATACTGGAAAGTAAAAACTATCATCAATAGAAGAAAGAAGGCTTACATAGATGAACAAACACAAAATCAGGCAGGAAAATAACACAATTAAATCAGATGTATGTAAATACATGTTATATTCTTGATGTTATATATAGTATATTATATAATATATGAAATTGAATATGATTTTTCAAACTACAAAGGCATTTAAATTTTTAGTCTTGAGTAATTATTTCACAAAATATTAGTGTAAAATATTTTGGGGGAAACACAGCCATAATTTGATTATAATTACATGATTATATGAATATATATTTGTGTGTTTCTAGATCTAACACTGATTATAAATAGATGAATAAACATATATATATATATATATTTATATATATCTGTCTAAGAAGTGAGTATAATGAAACTGACTACACTATGTATAAAAATGAAGCTATGAGTTGAGTCCATGTGACTCAGGCCTGTAATCCTAGTGATGTGGGAAGCTGGGTTCTGAGGTTTAGTCTCTCTTACCCCAAAGGCCTTAGATTTTCAGAGGAGGCCTGTGTCCTTCAAAGACACACATATGCAGTGGGATCACACTCCCCAAACCCAGAGGAAAGTCAGCCGAAATCAGGACAACCTCTTATGACACTCTACTCAGTTTCTGTACCAAGATTGCCATCTGTAGAACATCCATCAGATAGAAAGTAGGCATTTCCTCCAAAAGGGTCTAAAAAGAGCCTTCTGAACTTTAATCTTTGACTATACTGAATTAAACCTTATTTCCCTTCCCAAGCTGCAAACACATAGAAATATGACAAGGGCTCAAGAGAGATGGACAAAGACTTACAAATACATAAAATTATATACTCTGTTTCAGTAATTCAATGACAAATCACCAAAGCATGTCTTGAATTTTTCTTTTTTTAAAGGAAATAGAAACATACTCTGAGTGTATCAGGAACTGGATGATAGTTTTGTTGTTGAATTGTTGAATGCACTCCTGGGCAAAGGAGACACATATATGGAAGAAATTATGTGGGGGAGAATGTCCTCACACAGCTTCACAAAATAATGGCTATAATTTCTATGATGTCACAGCCACCTTTGCCATAGCAACAAATAGGTGTCAGGCACTCGTTTTGCCCTGAAGTGGACTCAACAACACCAACAGGCATAAAGAATGAAAGGGAATGAGTACTAGCCAGCAGACTTCAGCTTGAAGAGCTGTCCTGACCACAAGTTAGGATAAATCGAGCTGGGGAAGGTTGATCTCCATGTAAGACTCCTGAACACTAAGGATTAGGCACTATTATAGATATTGGAGAAACAGAAGTGAATGTGGATCTCTCCTCAACAATTTCATGCTGAAACGAAAATCAGAAATCATAATGATAATTCCTATAAATCAGAGACATGACATTGGTGATTTTGTAGCAACAACTTCACAGTGAGGATGGGAGGAGACAACGCTGAACAAGAGATAGTTGATATGGGAGCCATCATCCAGGCAATTATCTAGGAGCAGGTACTCCAGGCAATAAGAACAGCAAATACATCCCCCATTGATGGGAATGGACCTGACTTGCTTCAGAAAAGGAAAACAGCATTGACATGCTTGCTTGTGAAGTAAGAATGGAAATGTGCAATGAAGAAAAAAGAGGTCAGAAATGAAGATAAGAATAAATTAGATAGATATGGGATACTGCGGATTACAAGAAGAAAAGTTCTGATTTTATTATAAAACTGACATGACCCACTGGAGCCAAAGTGCTAAAATAGCAGTCAGACACATCTGATTCACCGAAAGAATACTTCAAAAATGTGATTCTGTCTGGACTCTGGTGGCTTACAATTCGAATCCCACTTACTCAGGAGGCTGATATCTGAGGGTGAGTTTTAAGGAAGCCCAAAGAGGAAATTTGGTAAGACATGTCCAATTAAACACCAAAAATATGGATATGAAGCTGTGATTCAACTGGAAGATCACTAGCCTTGAGGAAAAAACTGAGAAACAGCACCCAGGCCTTAGGTCCAAATCCCAGGACGTCAAAAACAAAGAAGCCAACAAATAAAATTTGGTGCTCAGTCATTCATCACTTAGCATTCTAGTTCAATGTATTTGGTATGAGTCTTGGAATTTATATCCTTAGCAAATGCTCTCCCAGGATATTTTGCTTCATTACCAACTTTCAAACCCCTGGCAGCACCAATGTCTCCTCCCAGTTAGCATAGCAGTCAGCCATTGGAAATTTGAAGATATATTTTATTAATCATAAGAATTCTGATCATCTTTCCACATACATCAAATGAGTACTAGCCCCATTCCACTGTTCTGAATGTTAATAATCCTCCTTTGAGTTAATAAGCATTAAAGCTTAAAAATTCTAGAGTGGTTATCAAATTAATTCAATAGTCATCATTCTTCTATATAAACATATGTTTATAAAAGGAGAGATTATTTGAAAGTGTGTACATGATACCTTCTATCTCTAATAATCTCAAGAAATAGAGTTTTACAGAAACATCCTGATTGTTTTGCCAAAGGAAGAGATAAGAGATTTAAATAAGAGACCTAACTTCTCAGAAGGAAAATGCTATTGGCTTTAGAACAATTTCATTTGTCTAGAACTGTGGAAATCAGTTTCAGAAATGCCAGAGCCTAAGGGTATTATTCAAATCACATTATCATGAGGTACAAGCAGTCTGTCTATATCAACATTCCAGGGAAAAAAAAATCAATGAAGGAAAAGCAATGCTTCTAAAACAAGCAGGTTGGTCATGGTTCATGCTTGTTATCCTAGCTAGTTAGCAGTCTAATATGAATGGATCCCAGTCAAAGCCTGGCCAGGAGAATCCTTCCTGTCTGCAACCAGCAGACAGGAATCATTAGCTCTGTTCCTGAAGCCCAGATGGACAGCCTCTGACAACAGACATCCAGACACACAATAACATCCCTATTTGAAATATTATCAAATATATTCACATAATATCTTCTGTTTGGGAGATAATATTTAAAAGATATATCAAAGACAGTTCAAAATGGCATTTAAAAAAGGCAGAGTGAAATTAGAAATATGTACTCACTGACTGAAATGCAAGTAACTGCCAGAATGATGTTAATGGGGCTAGAGGCCCATTTGGTAACTTATCCACACAACCATCTTTCCTCACATCTTGTCAGCCTGAACAGTGAGACTTTTGAAATTCAAGGAATGTGTGTGAGCATATAGCTTGTAAAAGTAATAATGAAAAGCTAGGCATTGGAAGCTCAGGCCTGTAAAACTAAGTACTCAGAACTCTGAGATATGAGGAACTCAGTTCAAAGCCAACTGATCAAAAAAGATTCTTACCTCCATTTAAACAGTAAATACAGAAAGATGAGCTGTGCTTCAAATGGTAGAGCATATAAAAGCTAAGCAAGAGTACCTAGGTCCTGAATTCAACCCCAGTACTGCTTCTCATACACAAAATAATCATGATTACACCACAGTATATATGTGCATACATGTTGACAAGGGATGTAGATGAATGGGATGATGACATCAATTACCTCACCTTTAGTCTCAATCTTTCTGTACAGCGTAGCCCAGTCTGTGAAAAGCCATAGGTGAAATCTTTCCTCAAAATCAACAGATACATCCTCATTGCCCTCTGCACATTTATATTATGTATACACACATATAAGGGCTATATTTTCTAACTAATTTTCTTTTTTTATTGTGAAAATGCTGTACAGAGAAATGCATAATCTTACACACATGCTTCAGAATTATGTGCCCTTGTTTAGGTTTCATAGGGAGCACAACATATCCAGCCTCTGGATCATTCTTGTAATCTTAGCGTTCACAAGGATGGGATCTGAGGATCACAGTTTGATGCCAACCCAAGCTAATAAATCCTCAATTTCTTATCTTCAATTAAGTAGAAAAAGCCAGAAGTGGAGATGTGGTTTGAGTGGCACAGTGACAGCACTGAGTAAAGCAATCTAAGGAAGAGCTCCAGACCCTCAGTTCAAGCCTGAGTTCTGGCCCACTAGTACTTCAAATGCCAACCTTCCCCCAACAGGAAACCAAAAATACATCAAAATATTTTGTAACTTGTGAAGCAAAATCCAATGAGGCAACATAGTTACTAGTTTGTTGATGGGTTGGGGGGGAAACCCCAAATTCAACATGTGTTCAAATAACATAAAGAACAAGCAATCAAGTAAAATTTCCCAGTAAAGAAACTTCCTTAGTATTCACTGGGACCCCTGACAAAGATACATTTTTCCATATTTTTTCAAAATTAGTGTTTTTTTTCAGTAAGGTAATTAGTACAATCCTTTGTTGTAAGTTATAGGAGTTATTGGAAGCTCCAAGTGAAGGTACAACAAAAAGCATACAATATTACAAGTTTCTATGCCTCTGTTGAGACATTAGAAACTTGTTATAGTGTGTCCTCTCGGAAACAGAAGGGGGATGCTCAGCCTCACTGGTCATAAAAGAAATGCAAATCAAAACCAAAACCACATTTAGATCCCATTCACCACAGTTAGAATGTCCACTATCAAGAAAACAAATAATAACAAATGCTGGGGTGGATATGCCTAAATGAGAACCCTACCACACTGATGGTAGGAATGTAAGCTGGTTCAACCACTCTGAAGGCAGTATGGAGGTTCCTCAAAAGACTAAACATAGAACTCCCTTAAGATCTAGCAATCCCACTCCTCACAGTTATCCAAATGATCTCAAACTAGGGCACAATAAGCTACCAGAACAACTATGTTCATTGCAGCATTGTTTACCATAGCTAAGATATGGAGCCAACCCAGTTGCCCCTCAATAGATGAATGGATCAAGAAAATATGGTATATTTACAGAATGTAATTTTATGCTTCTATCAGAAAGAGTGGCGTAGTCCCTTTTGTAAGAAAATGAAAAGACTTGGAAGAAATCATACTAAGTTAATCAAGTCAGGCCCAAAGAAACATGAGCTCTATGATTTCCCTCACTTACAATGAGTAGCAATGGCCTATTACTCCTGAAAGTGGATTATAGTAGCACAGAAGTTATGAATATATACATGACCATAAGAAATGATGCTAATTGAAATGAATGCCAATACATAGAAACGCAGGTCTTCTTTTGTTTAGTTGTCAAGCTTGATGTTACCAATGTACTGCAGATAGTTCATTCTTCTTACTTTATGTTATTTTTCGTCTCCTAGGGTTTTATCCATGGCAATTCCCATCTGTGATTCTGGTACCCTGAATTCTGTATATTCTGTTAATGAATCTGGGAAAGTTAAATGGATTTCTTTTTTACTATGGTTGCAACTGTCTTTTACATTTCAAGTACTTAACAAAAAGAATGTAAGACAATCACGGCCAGTGGTACACACTTGTAACTCTAGCTGTGATCTGAGGAAAGTGGATTATAGCTAGACCAGTTTAGAATAATCTGTGAAATTTTGATCTCCAATTAACTATTCAAAATCAAGAAGTAAAGGTTGGCTCAAGTCGTACTCGGCTACCCTTGAGTTAAAAAACTAAAGGTCAGCTCCCTAAGTTCAAGCTCCATTATTCACACACACACACACACACACACACACACACACACACACACACACAGTTACCCTTGAAAAAAAAGCTAAAAGTCAACTCCTCGATTTTGAGCCCAAGTATTTACACACACACACACACACACACACACACACACACACACATACACACAAACACATTTTATCTCAAAAATAGCCAGTGACCAGGAAACAAACAAGATGATATTTTTCTTTGTTTTCTTTCATTTTTGTCATGTTTATTCATTTATCTCTCTTTGAGAAGTTAAAGGGGTCATTTTAAAAGAGAGACATGAACATGTTCAACAGTGGTATTCAATTGGTACTATATTGAAAATGACTTATGCAACTTGTTTGTGGGGAAAGACGGGAAAATGAAGAGATGAAGGGAAAGGGTAACATAATCCAAAAAAAAAATGCACTCAGGGAAGTAGAGCTGTGGCTCAATATGAGTGCTATTCTTCAGCAAAAGATCTCAGAGACAGTGCTCAGGCCCTTGGTTCAAGACTGATTACTGACTGAAACAAAAACATATACAAAGGAAATGTAGTCATTACCACACGTATGAAACTATCTCCTCTACAGCAAAATAATGATAAGAAGAAAGAGAAGAAGAAGAAGAAGGAGGAGGAGGAGGAGGAGGAGGAGGAGGAGGAGGAGGAGGAGGAGGAGGAGGAGGAGGAGGAGGAGGAGGAGGAGGAGGAGGAGGAGGAGGAGGAGGAGGAGGAGGAGGAGGAGAAGGAGGAGGTGGAAGTTAATAAAACCAAACCAGTGAGAGAGAAAAATTGAGAGAGCAAGGGAAGGGGTGATATTTCAAAAAAGAAATATATCCATACCTGACTTATATGACTATAAACTCTGTGTACACATATTTGTAATTATAATACAAAGAAAAAAACAGAAATATAGTTCTGGAGGCATAACTCAAATGGAAGATCTGACTAATAAGTATGTGATACCAAGTTCAAAACCCATTATCAATTTCCCCTTCAAAAATGGCTCTTCTCATCATGTGTGCTTTCCCTAGCTTATGAAAAGGGGTGCAAACAGTTAAAGAGAGAGCAAAATAAGCTATCTGACACAGAACTGTGCTTTTAAAGAGCAGTACTTGCTAGAACACGTGTTGACTATAACAGATGATGACTCCATGTTTTCTGAAATAAATAGACCTAGTCGAACTTGAATACAGGCTCCACTGTATACGAGATAAGGACTCAAAATTAACTAAACTCTCTGGGGCTCAAAGTCTTCATAGTTAAAGTGAGCATAACAATACAAATCTCACATTATGAGATCTGGATGTCATCAAACCTGGAGTGGGTTTTATCTTAGGTGTGTGTGAAACACTCAAAAGCTGCTGGAAGGAGTATAAACTGGCCTGATGTTTACTATATTACTTAACAGTAAAACAGCAACTATACAGACTCATGGCTGTTTTCTCATGCTGAGAAAAGAGGATCAAGGTTCTAAGCCAGAACAGGAAAATGGATCAGAGTCATCTCCATTGACAGCTAAAAAAGCTTGAGGTGGAGTTTGGTTCAAGTTGTAGAAAGCAAAAATCTCAGGAACAGTGTCCAGGCCCTGAGTTCAAACCCTAGGACCAGCACAAGCACACACGCACACCACACACACACACACACACACACACACACACACACACACACACACCACAAAAACACATACACAAACACACACAATTTTGTATGTTCCTATCACCCCACTTAACAATACTTTCCCACTTCCAAGCTCACAAGTTGTTGTTGTTTTGTTTTGTTTTCAAAGGGACTTGCTGTGTAGCTCAGGTTGCTCTTAAGCTTACAATCCTCCTGGGTGCTGTGATTACAGGCATGTCTACCATAATTGGCTTCACTCAGTAACTCTATAATATTTTTTGCAAGAAATTCATTCATACTCATGAAGATATGTGGCTTAAAGTTGTTCATATTAATATTCTAATGTACAAAATGTAAATAATATAGCTGGACATGGTACTATACTACCACATGGTAATGTCAGACAGAAGTAGGAGTTGCGGAAAGCCAGATTTACACTGCAGAATCTTGTCTCCAAGGAAAGAAATTCTGTAAATATAAATCTATTCTGAGACATACAATATGTTAAATTTATATAATGAAAAAAATAGATTATTTTTAATGGAAATAAAATCTTGACAGAAAATTTGAAAACATGTATATGTATATATATTTAAATTTGGAGAAATAAAATTTCAAGTGGTATTATCTGTATTTTTCAGTCTGTCACCTACCGATTTACTGACACATTGATTTCTGTTTAGTCTTCACAAAACACTGTTCTCTCACATAAGTACAAAAAAACTGCAAAACAAAAAGTACAAAAAGTGCATTATCATAAACGCAAATGTAGTTTATTCCCTACCATAATAATTTGGAGAAAACATGCATTAAGTTAATGGCATTGAATACTGCTCAAGAAGGGGAGTCAAAGAGAATGTAGATTATGTGTTTGTGTGTGTGTGTTTGTTCCATGAGTAAATAATGGAGTCAGAAGTAGACCTAATATTCCTGTTTAGTCTTTTTGCTCAAAGCTAACACTCTACAATGAGAGCTACATCTCCACTTCTGGATTTTGGTTTCTCAATTGGAGAAATATCTCAGATTTTTCTGCATAGGCTGCTTTAAACCAGGATCCTCTGATTTTTACCTCTAAAGTAGCCAGGTTTTAAAATATGAGCCATAGGTGGACAGCAACTACATTAATATTTTTTGCATGTTTGAATGAATTTTAGAGTAAGACATATATGTTACTTTTGAGAATGTAGGAAAATAGTAATTAATATTTAAGAGATCATAAAACATACAAACCTGAACATAGAATTTAGCTGAGAATAGAATGGAATAAATCAAAATTACCTATGATAGTTTTCAGTCTGTGCACAGAAATGATTGCATTGTTGGAGTCCAAGGCCATCAGATAGCTTAGCCCCAGCTGGCTGCTATGCTCATGAGGCCAGCTAGTGATATTCACAAGAATGTGATGTTGTTGGATGGCAGGGATCAGCTTCAAGTTCAGAGATCAATACCTATTGATCTCAAACCCTGATATTTTGAAATACATTGTACTTCCATTATCACAGCTTTTCCTGAATTCCTAGAACCTAAAAAAAGTTTCAGCTTTACTTAGTATTTAACATTTCTTTTTTTCTCTCTCTTTTTGTCGTTCGTGGGGCTTGCACTCTGGGCCAGGGCATGATCCCTGAGTTCTTTAGCTCACAGCACCACTTTTGTGTTTTATGGTGGTTAATTTGAGATAAAAGTCGGATGAAATTTCCTGCCTGGGCTACCTTTGAACTGCGATCCTCAAAAGCAGCTTCCTGAGTACCTTGGATAATAGACACGAGCCACTAGTTTAACCCATTTCTTACTCTATCCTCAAACCTGGTTAACCAGAAACCTAATCCAAATCACATTCTGATTTAACACCAAATGGCTAATGTAAGGAAAATTGTCTAGATTCTATTCAATCGTACATTTTTTTGGCTTCTACTTCTTATTGGAAAACTAAAATTTATTTTTTTTTTTTTTTCATTATTTAGAGAATACTTTATTAGTTTCTGTAATCAAACCCACGTAGATAAGACCTTACATATTTAATACAGTGCGTTTACCCCTGTACAAATGGAAAAAAATTAAGTTTAACATTTCTAGACCAATATGGCTATTAATTTCTGTACAATGCCAACTCAACACGGTAAACTGGGATACTTTTTCCAAAGTTGACAGCACAGCTAAAGTTTCCAAAAATTCAAATTATATATATGTATATATATATATTTATATTTATATAAAAAGACCAATAATAGCAGTATGTTATGCATCAATAGCAGCAACAGCTTTTCCAGGTTCTGCAGTCATCTGAACAAAATTAGACATCCAGCACATCCATTAATAAAAAGAAAAAAAAAGATAAAAAACAAAACCCCAGAAAAATGCGAAGTTCTGTTACTGTTGTGGTACCTGGCACCATTTTTTTTTTTATTAACTTCTCAATCATCATCTGGAAAGAAAACATTCTTGAGTAACATCATTAAAAACAGCTCTGATAAAGCACAGTCACTACTACGTATCATAAAGCAGGTACAAGATATTTATATTCACAGAGGGATGATACAGTACTGTCCTACGTCTATAATACTAGAGGATACAATTAAAAAGGCATTATTGAGACTTGATTCTACTTTTCCAGCAGAGGGCCAAAGGATGGTATGACACAGCTCTGTGAAGAAATGCACTTTCTTAGAAAGCTTATCCTTCCCTAAACCTAACCGGAACAAAAATGTACCTCACACTTTAAACCAAATTTTATCTGAATGTTTAAAGTAACACAGACTGGTTTCATTCATTCTTGCCATTCATTCCTCTTAAAATATGTGGCAGTTTTACACAATGTCTGACATGTTTTTCTCATCCTAATCCGCTCTGACTGGCACACCTTGCCTAATCCTAAGCATACATATAACTGAATCATCATGTTAATAACAAGCCACTTTTTCATATTTATCCCAACTCTTGCTCAGCGTGGAGGTCTAAATTTTACTTGCATTTTGAACATAAATTTTAAGTGTTTTTCTATTTCTTGTCAGGTTTTATTGTTCATTAATTTTTAAAAATTTTATTTTGTTGAAAAGATGCTTTAAAGAGGGATTAGTTACATGTGTAAGGTAAGGAGTACGTTTCTTGTTGAGCATTGTTACCCACTTCTTTCTTGTTCTCCCATTATTCCATCCCTCCCCACTTCCCTTACCCCTCCCTCCCCTGGTGTAAACTTTATTTTCAACATAGTGTCATGTGAGTATCATTGTTGCAATGGGTCATCCTGTGATGAACCTAAATTTTCTATTTCTCTAATCCTAATTCTAATTCTGTTTGGCATCCTAACCATAACCATAATAATAATGATAGCTCAATTCAAAAGTTAACAAAAAATATTTGGGTTTTTATTCATCCTATTAATTCAATGTATATCTTGAATTAACTTGCAGTTTAGCTTAAATCTTCCAAATTAGTTTATATGCGCATATATAAAGTTGTAATTTTATGTGAAAAACAGAATACCTTTGGAGGAAGGAGTAATGAGAAGGATATAGAGGGAGTATAATCAAATATGTTAAATATATTATGGAATTGTCACTTCTGACAATTAATATCTATTAACACAATAACTAAAAATTAATAAAGAACACACTGCCTTCTAGAGTTCTTTAAGAGAGCCATAATCTGTCTTCTGAAAAAAAAACAACAACAAACTCGTGTTAGATAAACTTTGTCCATGCATAATTTATATTGTTTGCCAATTAGTTAACTTAATGAATAAAAATTTATCGAATAAAATTCCTTGACAAAAAATATAAAACACTTACTTAGCAATTGTTTGAGAAAAAGTTTTTGTCATGAGTTTTAAGAAATGGAATTGCTATTTCCCTACAAAGCAATGAATTAAGTTTACTAATCTAGTATTTGTAGTAAGTTTAGAGAACATAATTGGCATGAAAAACAACTAAATATACATCTTGTTTCTTGAATGAGTGATATTTTAAACATTGTCTTTTATTCAAATAAATACCTAAGTTTACATTTCAAAATAAGTGCAATTTTATCTCCTTTCAGAATAAGTACTTACCCTGCAATTAAATGTACTAGCATATTCAGGTATTTAAAAGCTAAATTTTCTATGTTTGTTATGTAGCTCTACATATTCAGAATGACATGATTTTTTTATTCATAAATGTCTAACCTCAGATTTTTGCTTCATCAATATAAATTTTCTCATGAGGTTGTAGTGAGGGCTACAGTAACCAGAATGATCTAAACCATTTCCTGAATTCTAAATTTTAAATAAAATCATTTTTAAGCTTTGATAATATCATTTATAGTCTCTTCAGAGAAATTAAGCTAAAACAAATGATACTTTTTAAACATTTCACTCACATTGTAAAGAATATTAACATAGGTCAAAAAGAGACTAATTACTTCAGACTCATCATATTTAGTGATCTTAGTGTGAAGAATGTAGAGAGTAGAAGGTCCTTATACTCAATAAATAGTATTGGCTAAATTAAATCATATATCTGGATTTCTTAATTGGAGGTTAATCACATAGAGACAGGAAAATAATAAAAAATTTACTTTGGTTTCAACAGAAAAAGATATTTGTGCATGTACCACAGTTGCTTTATTAGTTTGTAGTTGAACACTGGACTTCGATTTATATCTTGGCTGTTGTTGTGAATAATGTGAATAACAATGAACTACAGATATATTTATGAGTTACCCAGAGAGAAATATTCACATGATTGGTGGGTCAGATGATATTTCAACTTAGGATTTCTTTTTTTTTTTGGGGGGGGGGGTCCGGTAGTGGAGCCTGAACTCTGGGCCTGGGCGCTTTCCCTCAGCTCTTCAGCCCAAGGCTAGCGCTCTACCACTTGAGCCACAGCGCCACTTCCCCCTTTTTCCTTTTTGCTTATGTGGTGCTGAGGGATCAAACCCAGGGCCTCGAGCATGCAAGGCAAGCACTCTACCACTGAGCCACCTTCCCAGCCCAGGATTTCTTTAGAAAACTGCATACTACTTTCTACAATGAGAACACTAACCTGTATTTTGACTAAGAGTATAGAAAATTTCCTTTTCTCCACAGTGTCGCCAGCCAACATTATTACCTTTTGAGTTTTTTAAAGGGTAGGTTTTTACTGTGTGCAGTACCCAAGACTGGCCTTATACTCAAGTCCTTTTACCCCAACCTCCAAACACTTGGAATTACCAGCCTTTACCACCACACCTGGGTCCTTGGATATTTTTGATAAGAGTTATAATAGTTACACAGTAGTATTATAGTAATTTTGAATTGCATTTCTCTAATGACTTCTGCTCACAAAGCATTCAGCCAACATAGACGTTTTATTAAATACAAATTTGTAAATCCACAGGAGATTTTCAGGGCTTTTTGGAAAACATGTCTATTCAGAATTTTTGTCCATTTTTAATCAAGTTTCTTGTTAATCTCATCTTTAATCTCTCTATAGCAAATCAATAATTAATTCAAGGTAGTAGAAAGGAAAAAATTAAGCAGCTCCTAACATTTAAAATTTTTTTAATAACATGATATTGCTTAAATCATTTTCTGTTGAGGCTTGAGACTATATAACTCAATTTAGTTAGACCTTTTACAAGACTATATATAATTTATTTATTTTACTTTGTTCTTTCCAAAGGCTGCATGACTAATTTCACTTGGTTTCTTTCAGTTTCATGTAGTTCAGATTTCAAAATGAAGAATAAATGGAAGGAAGCAAACAAAAAATATATTTCCCCTCATCTGATGATGCCTCTACAAGAATGAGAAAAGTGTTGATCCTTCTAAGGACCTAGGATAGAATATCAAAAAGACAATTTATTTTTCCAGGTCTTCCTTACCTTTGCGATGTAACTTAAATGATGTAAAACACAATATACTGCTCAGATACTTTTATGTTCTATCAGTTTTGCACATTTTCATATGGATTTCACCTCTGTCTACAACATTTCTTCATCATTCTGACCCTGATACTTTTACACTATCACGACATAAGATAACCAGTTTGTTTTACAGCATGAGAAGTTATCCATCTGGCTTCCTTGGAAGCAGAGCATGGTCAATAGATATTACTTCTGGTTGCTCACACTACATGTAATGGTTTTTGTACTACTTATCATATTCTATTTGGTATTTAAAAAAGAATGCTGGCTAAACTCAAAGCTCATTCATAGGTTTATGTTAAGTGTTTCACAAGTCTTATTCTCTTAATTCTTAAGATAACATTCGCTATAATGCTGATGTTATTACCATTGTAGTGTTGGGAAAAATTGTAGTTAAAGACACTAAGTGCATGGCCCAAAGACACACACAGTGAGGAAGGAAATGAGCCAAAGTTTCCAAAAGTCTTTCAGTAATACCAAAAAGGTGGGTAAAATCTCTCCATTCTCTTACACTCTCAATTCAATATTCATTTTGTCCAAGAAATAATAGCATAGCAAATATTGCCCTTGGTGATTGTTTTCTATCACATTTTGTCTTCAACACAGAATGTGTTGGTGACATTGGGTTATCATACACAGAGCTGAGCTTACAAATTGAAGTCCGAAGACAGCCAAATTTCTTCTGTCACACAGTTCCAGTTTCATTTTTAAAAAGTACTAAAACTTTTAAATATCATCACTTACTATCTTTTAACAATCCCCAAACTGACATATACTCACTTCAAAAGGCTTTCAAATTAGGAGATGATAAAACAGGCCCCCATGAAGTAAATTTTCTTTTATTTTTTAAAATTGTTCTAAAAGCCTTGTGCTGGCTGGTCACACCTATAATCCTATCTACTCTGAATATTTGCTCTGGAGTCTGATTTCTGTGGATAACACTTGGGAGCCAATCAGGGCCAAAAAAAAAAACTTCATGAAATTATTTTTCAAAATGTTTAATGAACTAGCAAAGAGCCAGGAATTGAGATGTAGCTTATGTAGTAGCTCACCAATCTAGATAGGAAAGGCCTAGCAAGACCTTGAAGCCCTGATTTTAAACTCTGAGCACGCCAATATACATTTAAGGCGTGTGTTCACATGCTCGCACGTGTTTCCTTGAGCGCTGCCTTACTCACACACACACACATTTATTCAAATTACCGTCATATCAGTGTTCTGCATTAATTTCTTTGTTAACGATATTATATGGGTAAAATACAGGAAATAAACTCTTCCATCTCAGAACATTTTTATATGTTTTTTATTGTAATAATACTGTGCACAGGGGTCACATTTACAAGGACAAGGAAACTAGTACATTTCCTAACAAGCATTGTTACCTCCTCCTTTATATTTCCCATACCATCCCTTCCCTCCCACCTCCACAAGTATACTCCCCTCCCCCTTCCTTCCTCCGCCTAAATTGTAAAGTTCATTTTTCAACATAGTGTCTTGTGCATCTCATTGTTACAATGGGTCAACCTGTATCCCTATTTGAGCATTTTTTCCCTTCCCCTCCCCAAATTAGAGAAGCATACATACAAGATGTAAGTGCACCAACTTCAAATACAGAGAAAACAGGGGTTTTATCGTGGGGAGAAGCATACAAAAAAACAAAAAATTGACATCACACATTATAAGTACCTGAGAAACAATAGCAAGAAACAAAAAACCACTTGTGTCCCTATTTTGGTGTTCAATTTCTTTAACATCATTTTATCTGGTTATATGCACATATCTTTTGAACTTTTCTGCTTATCCCAGACATACATTTGTTATTGAAAATAAGGGAAATCATGGGACCTATGTTTCTTTGGACTTGGCTTACTTCAGTCAATAAATTTTTTTCCAAGTCTTTCCATTTCCTAACAAATTGGGCGATGTCATTCTTTCTGATGGAGGCATAGAATTCCATTGTGTAAATATACCATATTTTCTTGATCCATTCATCTAATGGGGGCATTTCGTTTGGATTCATATCTTAGCTATCATAAATAATATTGCAATCAACATAGTTGTGCTGGTAGTTTTAGTATGGTCTTGTTTATGATCATTTGGGTAAATCCCCAAAAGTGGGATTACTGTGTCATACGGGAGTTTTATGTAGAGTCTTTTGAGGAACCTCCATACTGCTTTCCAAAGTATTTGAACAAGTTTACACTCCCACCAAGAATGCAGTACGATTCCCTTGTGACCACACAACTTTCAGCATCTGTTGTTGTAAAAATATGGAATGCTACACAAATTTTCATGACATACTTGTGCAGGGGGCATGCTAATCTTCTCTGTATTATTCCAATGTTAGTGTATGTGATGCTAAATTGAGCACAGAACATTTTTTATATAGAAAGTATAATTTTTATTGATTTTATTAAACTAGACAATTCAACAAAATTAAGTTCAAAAGAATTGTTGTGAAATTTTAGAATCATATATTTCTTACATAAGCACACATTTAGGAATAAAATCAAGATAGACATGCCAAAAACAAAATAATTCCAGATATTTGTAGTTCAAGAGATGTGTAGGAGGAGGAATTCAATTATTCTATACAAGGCACCTGTCAAAATGAACATTGCAGCAAGTGTTTAGGTTTGTTAAAAGTTTTAAGGTTTTAAATATGCTTAATCTTGGGATTTTGCTTATATATGCCCAAAATAGGACCGTTTGGCAGGTATAAAACTTTTCTATAAAGTATTTAATATTTATGGTAACAGACATTAAGTACTAAGTATGTACATTTCAGAGTTTATGGAAACTTTATTAATGAGAAGTTGCAAAGTCTTTGTGTAAAGAAGCAGAGTGAAGAGTTAAAACTTTAACTATACAGTTTCTGTTAAAACTTTAGGGATTCCTTACTTTATTTGATAGCAAGGAATAAATGATGATATAAGCCATAATGTACGCATGTATGTTACTATTCACACACATACATATACACACGTATACATGCACACATGGAGAAAGACACATAATTACAGCCAACACAAGTTTCAACAGTTGTTGAATATGCCTTAAACTGAGTACTAGAAACAATATATGTCGAAGATGTATTTGTCTCTAAGAGTTCATTTACCACTCCTCTTATCTCTTAAAACTGGTAGTTTTAGAGAGATTTGACTTACAAAATGCAGTACAAGTGATAGCAAGTCACTTGGAAACCTCAGTAAGTATGTCATATGGTGTCTCCCTGCTCCTCAAGGATTGCTTACTCTTGTAGACACTTTCAACCACCAATTTAGCCGGAGAATACCCTGGTAAAGAGTAAAGTTATAAGGCTTTAAATGGCATCCTTACTTGAGCTCTTTTTCCAACAACCAGCATGAATTTGTAGGCAGATGAGTGAGTCCTCAAAAAATTGGACTCTACATATATATTTAACTGACCCATGTGAAAATTCCTATGTGAGAAATGCTGACTGAGGTCTTGCTGATTTCCTGGCCAAGAAAATAAGAAAAAAAGAAAGTATTTTTAATGTTTTAAAGTTTGAGAATAATTTGTAACCTGTCAATAAATGTGTAGAACACAATTATACCAACTGACAAAAAAAAATGATGGCATTTCATTTATGTGCTCTTGGATTTGGCCAGTGATTTTAGAGGTGTCTACACAAGTAGAATCAGCATAAATCAAGCCAGCATTTCTTCATTTATGATATAAGGAAAGGTTACTGGTTGACACATTGTAACCATGAAATATACAAGACACATTACCAGAGGATGGGTGAATGGGGGAGGTGGGGAGGTGTGAAGGGAAGGGATGGTAGGGGAAAAACAAAGGGGAAGGTAACAATGCTCAATAAGAAATGTACTCATTACCTTACTTATGTAACTGTAACCCCTCTGTACAGTATTTATAATAAAAATATATATTAAAACATACAAGGAAAACTTCTGTACTTATATGAAGTTGTATTTGTCACTCAATATAAGTAAGGTATTGGTTTTAGGACCACAGGCTTATTACTTTGGATACTCTAAATCTCTACATGAACACAGTATATTATTTACATTAGAATCTGCCCACCAGCTAGTGCAGTATAATTGCTGTGAGAATTTTTATTACATTCTATATTTGTAATGAAAACTAAAAGTATATGTATGCACTATCAACAGATACAAATTTTTTCAGATAAATTTTGTATGCAGTTTGAGGATGGAATTGGAGAGCAATTTCGAAAAGCACAAATTTCATCAAAAAGACCAGGTTGCAAATTGTAACAAGGAGCTAATCCAGCATCATTGAATAGTATGGAACTCCAAGGAGAAGTACTTGAATTGAGACAATATAAGAAAGTGTAACAACCCAAGGACTTTTTAAAATGCAGCTGCTAGAATTCTCATGTAGAGCTTTCATAACAGTTTGTGAAGCACAAATCAGAACCTCACTGAAGTGTAGATGGTTTTCTCTCAACTTTCTGTCATGATCAGTCATTATCAATCAACATATAGCTAATCTTGAATAATCCTCTAATAAAATGTTGATGGAGTGTTTATATGCAGAAAACCTCGGAAGGCTAACTTTTTCCAATTAGGACAGTCTGTATTTTATGATCCAGCCGAGAGAAAACTAGGTAAGCATCCATTTACAACCTTCTGAATAATTCTGATTCTGCCCACATCACTTATCTATCCATACCTGTGCCCGACTGAAACGATTTTAAAATAATTTATCATTTAAAATTTAAATTTATGCTTCAGGGAAGATATCGAAGGAGAAGCTGGAAGCTAAACAAGCTCTCACATAGAAAACAGCTTTAGTGCTCCAGTGAAAAGCCCTAAGCTGGAGAATCACACCAAGTGTGCCAGCACAGTACAGAGAGAGGCCAGAGAGGGAAAAACTGGGCAAGGAGACAAATCTGAGCACTTGCCAGCAGCTGTGGTTGCAGCTGTGGCGGGGCGGTTGCGGCTGTAGGCGCCATACCTGCAACACAGAGAGTCTACGACAAAGGCGCCAGATGCAGCAGGTGAGAGGATTCTACTCAACACCAGCAAGAACTGACAAGGAGCAGACATCTTCATCCTTCAGATCGCAGACCAGAGATCACCCAGGAACCAGACTCCTGTGTGAGTAGAAGCATGATTTCCTCACTCCTTCTCAGGGAGCAGAGAAGGGAAGGCCACCCTTCCCTGCCCACTACCGGAGATCTCCATCTCTGATACTGGCAAAGGCCTCGCTGAGCAGCTAGCTCCAACTCAGTCTTTGGATGAAAACAAAAAGTAATTTAGCAGGTCACAGGAACCTAGCCTGACCTGCCAGGCTCAGCTCTATGCAGGGAAAATTCATCCAGCCCTTGCCTGGGCCAGCCCCAGGAGTGGCTTTCTTCACTGGGTAAACAGAGCAAGGGGCTGCCCCTCCCTACAGCAGCCTAGACAATCAATTGAAATTCAGTAACAATAAACCCTGAGAATGGCTCCTGGCTGGGCTCTTTGACTGCTTCAGAAGCTAGCCCCTCAGGGAAAAGCTACTGTTTGCTGAAAGGCCTCAACTCTACCAAGAACCTAGCCCCATTACAGCATCTCTAAACTAGAAGAAACAGCCATCACCCTGTTTTGTGATACTCAAAGCAGATCTCCCTCCCATTGAACTAACCTGGGAAGAGGATGACAAAATCCTGGGTAAATCAAAGCATTTTCCTGCCTCCTCAAACAAACTGACTTAAGAAAACAACCAAGCTACAGGAAAATCAAACACCACAAGCAGACCAGAGACTCCAACAAGAGACTGGTTATGGACACAAGGGAGATGCAGGACCTTCCCATCTCACCCCCAAAATGCAAATAACTCTTTTTTGTTACCTTTTATTAAAATTTTTTAACATTTAAAATTTTTAACTTTAAAAAATTGTTTTCTATTAACTTTTTTTTCTTCCTCTTATAATTTTTATTTTAGGGGTATATGTTTGTGTGTGTGCTTTTTTTCCATTTTTGTTTAGCTCTACTGATCTTTTGATCCTTTTTTCTTTTCTGTCTCATTCTTTTCACTTTTTCTTCTCTTTCCTTCTTCTTTGCATGATTTAATCGCTTTTCTGATCATTATCAGATATACCTGTAGTCGATTATTAGACCTTATCCCCCATTGTATACACACTTAATCCCGAAATTTATTACTGAATTCAAAACCTCTTAGACTTAAATTCCTTAATAGCCGTACTACCTCTATATACCTATATAAAATTTTAAGCATTTTAATTTTTTTAATTTTTCACGTCTCCTTTCTATCCCTTCCGTTCTCTTATCCTATTCCAGTCCTTCTCTGAATATTACGTTTTTAATTTGCATAATTTAAGTGTTTCATTTTTTAATTTTTAATTTTTGTTTTACAATTTTTTCTTGTCTTTTTTTCTCTTTCTTTTTCCCCCAGTCTCTACTATCATTCTATCCAACCTATTTCCTGCTTTGACATTAGGACTAAGTTAGCTCTCCCTCTACCTTTCCACATCCTTCTATTCTTATTTATACCCACATCTCTCGCTAAAACTAATAACTTCTGGTTTGCCAAATTCTTCTTTGTGGTTCATAGACTATTAATACATAGTTGTTTGATGTTGAAAAATATATCTGTTGAACTTGATTTTATCTCAGTCTTTTGACTATGCAAATATAGACTGTGTTGATGCTTGCCTGAAGATAGTTTTCTAGCACAAACTGGTGTTACTTTCATCCCAAATGGGCAGCATAAGCTGGAAAAAACACAAGAAAAATGGCACGTCCGGGTATCTCAACTCCAACTCATGATAATCAGTGGAGAGAACAGATAATGAATAATCCAGAGGAGAGCTCCCCCAAAGCTCTATAAACACTAATGGTAAACATGGTAAAAAGATTGAAAACCTGCAAAGGACTCTGTGTGAGCATGAGAGGGAGAGAGATGAGGCAAACGAAAGATCAAAACAGGAAGCTCAAGGCGTGAGGAATCTACTCAAAGATAGATAAAGGAATTGCATGTGCAACTTGAGAACACTCAAAGGAATTGTGTGAGCAAGCTGTGATCAGTCAAAGAGAACTACAGGAATTGCATGAACGTGAGGAAGCTAATCAAAAAGTAATACAAGAATTGAGAGAGCGGGATGAAAATACACAAAGATCACTAGAGGCATTCATGGAATCCGTAAACAGAGAGCTGAAAGAAGTCAGGGAGTCCACAAAGGGAATGCTGATTGGATCCCAACAGAAGGAATGGAAGTCCAAGGAAACCATAACCAATCAACTAAGTGATTTGAGAATAAACAATGAACATCAAATTAAGGAAGTAAAGAATTTCATACAAGATCTAAAACAAAGATCCAACAAAGAATTTGAAGCCATAAAAGCCGACCAACTACAAGTAAAAGAAAAAAAAAAGTAGAAAATCTGGATAGTAGAATAGACCACGCAGAATATTGAATCCTGAGGATAGAAGACAGCGTAGATTTTATAGAAAAAGAACATACAACCATCCAAGACAAATCTAAGAAATATGATAGATCTATTCAGCATTCAACCTTTGAGCCACCAGTGCCTACCCATGTTGCATATTTTGTGTAATTCAAATTTTCAGCATTGTATAGATGCTCCTACTACAATATAAAAACAAAAAAACTTAACCTACTTTTCACTGTATTTGATGTTGTTATAATTTGTGGAGGGGAAGGAAAAAACTAAGTTGTTTAAATAGGGATACAGGTGGACCCAGTACAACGATGAGATGTACAAAATGTTATGTAGAAAAATGAAATTTACAACTTTAGCTCAAGATGGGAGAGAGGGTCGGGAAGGGGAGATGGAAAGGGCTGATAAAGGCATAGAAAGGAGGAGGTAACAATGCTTTATAAGAAATGTACTCATTACATTGTCCCTGTAATTGTAACGCCTCTGTATGGTATTTTCACAAAAAAAACTTAAAACATAATAAGGATATTTGTAAAGTACATAACGAAGGAAGAATTTTCATCCTTTACAAAATATATGTAAAATCTATGCTAAACTATATTTTACTCTACCTTTCCTGCAACCAGTTTGATATAGTTTAATACCTGTCACGCCAAGTTTCTTTATATTCTACTGGAGATTTAATTTTTCATGTATGTATGTTTATGTATATTTATATGTATCTATCTATCTATCTGTATATGTTCCAATGTGGATCCTCAAACTTGAAACTTTGCTTTTTTTTTTTGCTGTTCAGCAGTTAATCTGGTCCGCTCAATCTGTGACAATATCTGTGCTCATTCTGATCATTCCTTTATTTACCACACCATTAGCACCATCAGCCTTTTAAAATGAGCTTAATTTCCAGAGATGATTGCCAATCAATCCAACCAATATACACCTAGAGGGTTTTAATAAAACAAGCTTTAAGGTAGGAAGATATCATGAAGTGACAACTACAAAATTTCTACAGAGACCTGACATCTTTCACATTTCTGCCTTCCTCATGATACTTAAGCAATCATTGACTAACACTATTAATAATACTGCAATTATAACTTAAAGATCAGTGTTTTTGCAACCTGAAGCTTTCTTTTTCTATGATTCTTGACATAAACTTTTGTGAGACTTTTTTGATTGTGGTGGGATACCATCCAAAACAAAGCCATGTATATCAAGAAAGCCAATGTTTTCAACTCAGAGTACTAAACAAAAGAGGAAAAAAAATTAAGGTTAGCTATATACGTTAAGCACAAATATAGGCAATATCAAGATATTTTGAAATTGTATAATTTTATTGGATAAAGTGGCTCAAATCTATAATATTATCTACTTGGAAAAAAGAGCTCAGAGGATTCCAGTGCAAGGCAAAATGTTTTATGCTTGTGTTAGGAGGACCTCAGTCCAAGCAGGCCCAGGCATAGTGGTACTACCTCAAAATAAGCAATAAAATTATAATTTGTAGGTATGGTAGTAGTAGAGATGCCATTTCACAAGTATAGTTTTTGAGTTCAATCTTCCAGTAGTACTGGGAATTTAAATGTGGCATGTCTAAGGTCAAGACTTCATACTTGTCTTACAACCTCTAATAAAACCTTTACCTCTCTTGCTATTTTTTAAAAGTATAACCATAACTTCCATGCCCCAAACAAATAATTTCATATTAGAGATTTTCTTCTATGTATTAAGTAATATGTTATGTCCCACTGAAATCAGACTAAAGATAAAAAACCCATTGTCTTACAAAGTGACTGCATATGGAAACAGAATCTCAAAGGTAGCATTTAAGTTGAAGTGTACTCCAAGAGAAGCAGAATGCCTTGAATATGCCAAGGAAAGAGGAATCAGAAGCTAACTCTAATCTTGGTGTTCTAATTCCACCAACTCTGAGACAATGTATTTACAATGTTCATGCTACCCAATCTGTGGTAGTTTATTATTGCAATTACTAGCAAACATGTGGAAGCTATAAGACACGAAAAGTCTTTGACTCTTCAGATCCAAGACTCATCTCTATAATCCTAGTGATTAAGAAGTACAAGACTTGGGGAATAATGGCTTTCAGGCTGGTAGAAAAGTTCATGAGGTTCTATCTCCAATTAACTACAAAAATTTCTGGGCTGGGCCATGGTTCAAATAGTAGACTGACTACTGTTAGCAAAACAAAAAACAAAAAACTGAGAGCCTGATGTATGTTCAAACCCCAAACTGGCAGAAAGAAAAAGTCCTTCAAATAATACTATGAGAAGCAGAATTATGAATAGGAAAGCAGAAACAAAAGAAATAAACTTATTGATATAGACAAAGCTCCTCAATGTGAAATATGGCACAAACTGTAATATTTAGTGTTTTCCTTCCTATACAGTAGAAATAAATGGCATTTTTACTTGACGAAACTAAAATATAAAACTGTATGCAATAAATAATCACATTACTTTTATGTTTCCATAATTTAACTTGTTTTCCTAAATATTTCTCAAATAGTGTAGCTTTTGAAAATCAATAAATGTTGCATTTTCATATACGATTACCTATCCTTCCAAGTGTGGTCTAAAATTGATCTACACTGAAATGATTGCCATTGACATTTTTCTCAAAATATTTATACTTTCAGCTGACCTTCCACAAAACTCATACCCAGAATATAACTTTTTAGTTTGTTCATGCAAACATAGGAACATAAACATATGTCTCAAAATGTTAATTACGTTTATCTGCTGTCATTAATGAAGTATAACTAATAGAATTATGTATATACCCTGAGGGAAATAAGATACTTCCTTCTAAATACAGACTTGCAGGCACACACACAATCACACATGCACATATATATATTTACCACTTTGACTCCAGTTAGATTCCTGACATTGGGTGTCAGCAGTGATCTAATAATCAAATTTTCCTGCCCAGACACAAAATACATTCATAATTCCACACAGACAAAAACACCAGATCATTCAAAATAATGAGAATATTTAACAGAACCAACCAGCACTTGAGCCATCTACTCCCTGATTTCTTTTATTCATGGTGATGCATTTTTCATATCATAATTAAAATATTTTTGTCTCTGATTAACAGAAAAAAATAGGGGATCATATAATGGAAATTGTAGGTAAAATTACTTGTAATCTTTACTATATCTTATCAAAGACTTCTGTTTCCTTCTTGTAGAGTGTTTCTGTCATTTTGCCCTAATGTCTATAATTAAATTACAAAGGACATGCCATATACCTTAATTCATTTTTCCTAAAGGTTATGCTATGGAGTTGAATCTGATTTGTTTGCTTATTCTAAATTAAATATTCTCAACAACTGGCAATATTGTTTATGTTACTCCTAATCCATTTGAAATATCAAATAGAACTGGAAATTCCCCTCGGCAATGATTTGTGAATGTCATTAATGCTTGTGGAGGGATGAAGGATTTGAATTATCTAGAGTGCATTAAAAATGGCACTGTTATTCAAAGGGCTGATCATTTAGTCAGCTTTTAAAGTGTGGTCTTCTTATTTCATCTAAGAAGATAACAGTATGCTATTCATAACATTCTTGCCTGCAAAGCAGTAGAATTATTTCCTTTGTACAGTTGATGTCCAGCTGCGACTTTAGTGAAACCTACAAAAAATTGCATAGGTGTATTAGCTCCTCTAGATTTTGAAATTTTCTTCCTGTAGCCTTTGTGATTTGAGCCCAGATTCATGGGATAGTCACATAATCCACAATACCAAAGCACCAAAATATACAAAGACCACATGCAAAATGAGTTTCAGTTTTTTCTATGTTGATTTCTTTTTTTAATGATTGTCTTTTAAGGAGCTAAGGGTGTTTATTTCTCATTATTTTTTATGTTACTTAAATTTTCCAGATTTTTCAAATAAAATAAAGAGATATAAAACAGACCTATTTAATCGCAAAATAGAGCTAACCATTTGCGTGATTTTTTAATTCTAATCCTGTTTTCAGTTATCTTCAAATAACATTGAGATGAGTCCAGCATATATGTAAATTGACATGTATAAAACACACAGAATTCTGGAATCTTTGGACTGTGATTTCTATCTAACTTCACTTAGAAAAGAAAATGATCACTTGCTTCATGTCTTAAGTAATCTACTTAAAACAAGTTTTTATTAATTTTGTTAATAAATGTCATAATCTATGGTACTGATGCATTGCATAAGTATGTGATTCCTTATTTCCACTGAATTAACATTACATTTATTTTATTTTTTTACACATGAAATAATGACATTCTGGAAGATAATACATGCCTGCTTTTCATTTTGGTTGCCAAAAAGGAATTATTAGACATTTGGAACATTTAAATCTGAACTTTCAAATTTCACTAGGACTTGAATTGTGTTACTTACAAATTTAATATTAAAATAAAAAGTATCATTAAATAGAAAGCAAAATTATGTTATCACATCTTAATCCCTGAATTGACTTCATGATAAGAAACAATTAGATTTATATAACAAGATATACATACTCAAACGAACTATGAGATACGGAAACAGACAACTTCTTTTTTGTTTTGTGTTTGTTGTTTTTTATAGTTTGTGAAAATTCTGTCTTTTTTACCTTATGCCTGGTATATTCATTGTATGTCTTCAGCAAGGTGAGGGGTGGGCACAGAGCTTTAGGAAAAAGAGTGAAAAATAGCAGCATTGGAGGTCATTGAACATTGATGAAAGTGAACTATTTAACACATGGGTGGGGACAGGAGGGTGGGACTGGGAACAAGTGAGGGAACTGAAGACATTTCACAAAAGGAAATGTTCTCATTACCTGACCCTTGTAATTGTAATCTATCTATAAATCACCTTAATAAGAACAACAGAGTAAATTTCTGTTAAAAAGGCAAACAAAATGTTGTTTCTTAGAATCTTAAAAGTTTGTTTTGTTTACTGGTTTGAGCTGGTTGAGTCTATCTCTGAAAATAGCTACATTGACATTCATTGGGCGAATTTTTGAGCTGCTAGTAGATAAAAGTCAATTATGATTGTATTTTTTTGAGACTGATTCATTTATTCCTTTAATCTAATTTGTATTATTTCTGACTACTGGTTTTTGGTTTTGTTTTTCCTGATTTGTCAAAGACTTAGTGGTGCATCATTAGTGCTTATTTAAGATTGTTCTTAAATCAAAAGAGATACAGGATATCAAACAGGAGATGCATGCAAAAATAGAAGCTGCACAAACCTCAGTAAGAAGTGAGATAAATGCCAAATTAGAGGTAATACATACCTCATTAAGAGGTGAGATCAGTACTTTGAGAACCAACATGGAATCCATAAAGGAATCCATTTCCTTCATGCAAACCTCAATAGAAGCCATGGTCAACAGTGTGAACGAAATGGAAGGTAGAGTGTCAGATACAGAAGACAGAATACACCAGCTGGACCAAAAAATGACAGATATGGAAAAATCACTCAAATTAAGCCAAAGGGAAATTCAGGAACAAGGCAAGGATGCCCACTGTCTCCACTCCTCTTCAATATAGTCCTGGAACCCTTAGCAAGGGAAATAAGGCAAGAAAAAGACATTAAAGGGATCCGCATAGGGAAAGAAGAAGTTAAACTATCCCTTTTTGCAGACAACATGATACTATACCTTCACAATCCCAAAAACTCCATCCCCAAACTCTTAGAAATCATAAATCACTTCGGCAAAGTAGCAGGATACAAAATAAACCCACAAAAATCAGTTGCCTTCCTGTACACTGACAATGTACAAGAAGAGAGGGAAATAAAGGGAGCAACCCCATTCACAATAACCTCCCAAAAAATAAAATATTTAGGAATTAACCTAACCAATGATGTAAAAGAACTATTTAATGAAAAATATAAAAAGTTAAAGAAAGAAATTGCAGAAGACACTAGGAAATGGAAAGACCTCCCATTCTTTTGGATAGGCCAACTTAACATAGTAAAGATGGTAATACTTCCAAAATTAATATACAAATTCAATGCAATTCCTATTAAAATCCCAATGACGTACATCACTGAAATACAGAAAACAGTCCAAAAAGTCATATGGAACAACAAAACACCTAGAATTGCCAAAACAATTCTAGGGAATAAAGACAAGATGGGAGGGGTATCCATGCCGAACTTCAAACTCTACTACAGAGCTATAATAACAAAGACAGCATGGTACTGGCACAAAAGAGACCGGAAGACCAATGGAACAGAATAGAAGATCCAGAAATAAATCCACAGGCCTACAGCCAGCTGATATTCGACAAGGGAGCCAAAGACATACAATGGAAGAAACACAGCCTCTTCAACCACTGGTGCTGGGAAAATTGGGCGGCCACATGCAGAAAGCTAAAAGTGGACCCAAGTCTATCATCATGCACCAACATCAACTCAAAATGGATTAAAGACCTTAACATTAAACCTGAATCTCTGAAACTACTGCAGGCCAGAGTAGGAGAGAAACTTGAACTAAAAGGCACAGGAAAGAACTTCCTGAACAGAGGCCCAGGGTCACAACAAATTGGAGAGAGACTCGACAAATGGGACTACCTTAAAATAAAAAACGTCTGCACAGCTAAATCTATCGCAACCAAGCTAGAAAGACAACCAACTAATTGGGAAAAAATATTTACCAGCAATATATCAGACAAGGTGTTAACATCCTGTATATACAGCGAAATCAAGAAACTAATCCCTCTAAACCTAACAAACCAATTACTAAATGGGCAAGGGAACTAAAGAGGGACTTCTCAGATGAAGAATTAAAAATGGCAAAGAAACACATGAGGAAATGTTCATCATTCCTGGTGGTGAAGGAAATGCAAATAAAGACAACCCTGAGATACCACCTTATCCCAGTCAGAATGTCTCACATCCACAAATCAGCCAACGACAAATGCTCGAGGGGATGTGGAGAAAGAGGAACCGTATTACACTGCTGGTGGGAATGTACACTTATACAACCACTTTGGAAAGCAATCTGGAGGGTCCTTAGAAAGCTAAAGATTGACCTCCCTTATGACCCAGTCATACCACTTCTAGGCATCTACCCTGAACAACAGGAACCAATATACAAAGACACGTGCACCTCCATGTTTATTGCAGCACTGTTCACAATAGCTAGGATATGGAAACAATCCAGATGCCCCACCACATATGAATGGATAAAAAATTGTGGTATCTATACACAATGGAATATTATGCAGCCATTAGAAATGACAAAATAATGGCATTTGCAGGGAAATGGATGGAGCTAGAAGGAATCATGTTGAGCGAGGTAAGCCAAGAGCAAAGAGACAAATGGTACATGGGTCTCACTGATAAGTGGATGCTAAATCCAAAATGTTAGGTGTTAAGACAAAATTAACAGGACTTAAGAAACAAAGAACTCCCACTCATCTGGTCAAACCACTACTAAATATCCCCATGCTGCTGATGAAATGTATGTTGTATATGTGTACACCGTTATATGTTATAGACTGTAATAGACAATTTGCTCCAGGAAAGTTAGAATGAACTTGTGAATTTAAATGAGAATCATTATTTCACAATACTGTGAAATTTGGGAAATTATGTAATCACTTAATCACAATTAAAAAAAAAAAAAGAACCTCGGGGAAGATAGGGAGGGAAGGGATGGTAGGGGGAAAACAATGGAGGGGGTAACAATGCTCAATAGGAAGTGTATTCATTACATTACTCCTGTAACTTTAGTCTTCTGTATACTATCTTTACAATAAAAAATTTAAAAAATTGGTCTAATTTGTTGATGTACATACTCAAAGCTATAAATATTCCTGTGAATATTGTCTGTGCTGCTGCTGTTTCCCAGAGGAGGTAGTATTTTGTGTGTTCACTTCCACTGAATTCCATAAACGTTGGAACTTCCCTGCTTATCACTTCCGTGACTCACTGATGATTTAGCAATGTGTTATTCAGTCTCTATGAGTTTCAGAATCTTATGTGATGCCATTTGATGTCGAGATCTAATTTGGTCCCATCATGGTCTGACAGGATATGAAGAGTAATTTCATTTTTATTTTTCAATATTGAAAGATTTTCCTTGTGACCTAAGATATGATCTACTTTGAAGTACATTCCATGGGCTGCTGAGTGGAATATATATTATGACACTAGTAGGTGAAATACTCTGTAGATATCTGTTAGGTATAACTTGTCAAAACAGTTATTTAGCTCTAAAGATTTTTGCAAAGTTTTTACCTGGATGGCCTGTCCAGAGTTAAGAATGATTTGTTCAAGCAACCAACAATTTATTTGGATGTATGCATGTTTTTAGTTTAAGCAATATTTCTTTAATGAATTTGTGAGCTCTAGGATTCAGGACATTGATATTTAAAATTGTTACATCCCTCTGATGGAGAGCTTTCTTTGTCAATATTTAATGTCCTTCTTTGTCTCTTTTTACTTTCATACCACTTTTATTTTAAAGCCAATTTTATCTAATTTAGTATAGCTCCTCCAACCTGTTTATGAGGTCCATTTTTAATTTGTAAAAATTAAAATGTACAGAAGGGTTACAATTCCATAAGTCAGATAATGAGCACATTTCTTTTTGAACAGTGTCACCCCTTCACTCATGTTCTCCCAATTTTTCCCTTTCAGCCTCCCTCTCGCATAAGTTGTATATTTCATTTGCAATGTAGTGTCTATTGAGTAGCACTGCTGCATTTAAGCCTTTGTCCCACCATTTCTGTATTCCCCCTTACCCTATCCAAACGTACATATAAGACCAAAGGTGCAGAAATTAAAAAAATGGCATCAGAACACTGAAGAAAAATGCAAAATAATAAACAAACTCTCATAATCATTTCTTGGAGATTATTTTAATGAACATTATTTTATATGATAATATTCGTACAGCTATTGATCCTTTGTGATCCTCCTTTGATCTCACTGTATAAATGTTTACAATCCCATAAAATTTATCATGTCCAAGTATAATGTTTTCTCTTTTACCATCCAACTGCGTTTACTTGTAGAATTAGAGGCACGTTCTACTACAACAAATGAGGGAAATTAGGCAACCTATATTTCTTTGAGTCTGTCTTTCTTCAATTAATATAAGTTTGTTCCAAGTCTTTCCATTTCCTTATGAATGGTGTAATATCATTCTTTCTGGATCAATAGAATCGCATCATACTGAAGAGTTTCTACATGGCAATGGAAAAAGTTAGCAGGATATACAGAAAGAGAACAGAATGGAAGAATATTTTTACTAACTAAGCATTAGACAAGTGTTTTCATAACTCACCCATATTTAGAGATCAAAAAGTTAAACCCAACAAAAATAAACCCTCAAATAAACAAGAACCCAATTAATATATGGGATAAAGACTTAAAGATAACATTTTAGAAAAAGAAGTAAGAATGAAAAATAGACACATCTCTCTCCAAAAAAGAAATACAAATCCAAACAAACCGGAGATTCATCTCACCCCTCTTAAAATGTCATTATAAAAAACGAACAATCACAGATACTGATAGGGATGTGTACTAAAGGAAACTCTATTACACTGTTGGTTGAATGTAATCTTGTTCAATCACTTTGGAAAACACTATGGAAATTGCTCACAGAACTGAATAGAGAGCTACCTACCTATGATCCAGCAATTCCACTTATGGTAATTTATCCAATAGAGCAGAAACATGCCCACACTGAAGCTACCAGCATAATCATGTTCATTATTGCATTATTTTCTGTAGCCAACATATGGAATCAGCCCAGATGCCTCTCATTGAAAAAAGAAATCAAGAATTATATATGTATATATAATTATATATATATATATATATACATATATCTAATTTTATTGGTCCCAATTTACAAGTATATATGTACGTATATAAATGTATGTATACAAACATAGATACATATATATACAAACATATAAATACTTACATAATGGAATTCTGTTCATCCATCGGAAAGAATAATATTGCACCATTCTAAAGGAAAAATGAAACACTTAGAAATAATATTAAGTGAAATAAAGCAGACCCAGAGAAACTTAGTTTGCATGACTTTCCTCACTTGTGGTACATAGGAATGTCTATAAATGTAAAAGTAAACACACTGGATGGTAGGCAAGGAGGTACAAATGAATTATCTGAAGTGTCAGAGTCCGTGGAGAGTGAAAATACTATAATTCTCTTAAAAGGATAAGTCAAAGCCCACCAAAATAAATACCAGTAAATGTGTAGTGCAAGAGAGGATAGTGGGGGGCAATGTGAGAGTGGTAGGAAATTAAAGGGGAAAAGGATAGAATACAGGCAAGAATCCATTGTATACTTCCCAGAATTGAAATATACAAAGCAATGGGTAGTGTGAAATGGGGTTGAAGATGTTGAAGTGGTAACACAATTCCAGGTGCATTGTACACATAAACTGCTTTGTTAAATGGCGAGACATTCCATAAAATAATAATGAGATACATAAGGATTGGGGTTGATTAGTAGGGGTGGATGAGAGTGTTGAAAGGGGTGACATTGATCAAGATGCACTGTATCCATACACTGTTTCAGTGAAGGGCAACTCCTTTGTACAACTAAAGATAATAAAAATATTCAAAAATTAATTATGATAGTTGAATAGAAAGTTGAACCTCAATTAAATTCCCATTTAAAAATATTTTTAACCCGGAGACTTGGAGAATAAAATTCAAATAATAAAAACTTATGAATCTTTTTTTTTTCAGAATTTGTGAAATTTAAATCAAAACTTTGCTTTTTGTCAGCCATTGGGCTGTTAAAATATTTCAAAGTAAGTGGCTTAAAAGGAGTATATTTTCCGCACTCTAGAAGCTTAAACATTGATTTTAAAATTGGTTGTTCAAAGCAATTCTTTGTCTTATGGGGGTCTACTTTCTGATTCATTATAATCTGTTTGCTGGACTTTCACATGGCAGAGTAATTATATTGGGCTTCTTTCGTCAGGATCATTATTGCAGGGTCAACTCTGAAGGGTTGATTCTAATATCACCAGAAAGGAGAATAGAATTTTAACATGTGTATCTGGAAGGAGTTACATCGTCCAAAACACTTTGCTACTTTTGCTTTAACTCGGTGTGGTGTACATTTGGATGTTATATCATAGAACATAATAAATTAAGGACAAGATTATATCATGTACATAATGTGAATGATTCTTCTTAAAATGGGAATAATTATAGTAATGCCAAAATGAAGTATGATTTTTTAGTGGCTCTTGAATCACATCATAGGTAACCATGTTAACGTGGTACAGCCTTTCTAAGGCCCTTCTGATGTATTTGAACAATCTCCAATGTGTTAATTGCTTTCAAAAATATTCGTTTGTGCCAACAAATACAGATCTCCTTTCATTTTAATTAATGTCCGCTATTAGGACTCCCACAAACACCAAAATCAGAGTATGCTAATTTCTCTGATAAAATACATAATAAAATTGTTACAATTCATATCACATAAATACTAATGTTGATAGCATTATAATTACTAGTATTCACATTATATAATATATTGACATCCCTTGGTTACCTCAATTTTTAGAATATTTATAACTAAATATAAATTGTTTGCAAATAATTATTTGATGATGGATGGAAAATGAGAAAAAGATTTGCATAAATATTTACTACAGATGCAAACAGAGTCACCTGGTTATTTCTGAACCTTCATTTGTTGGTTTCATTCATGCATGGGGAACATGTAGAGAAATGAAAATTGCAAACCTGCATTTACTAAAGGGTTAGTTACAAGTTTATATTGGGCTAAATAGCAGATTTTATAAATTAAATTGTTTTTGTCCCTTCCTTCCTCCCTCCCTTCTTTCTTCGTTCCTTCATTCCTTAATACCTTCCTTTTTTCCTTCCTTCCTTCTTTTCTCCTGTCCTTTTTCCTTCTTTCCCTCCATCCCTACCCCTCTCTCTCTTTCTCCCTTCCTTTTCTTACCTGCTTTTTCTTCCTTTCTTCCTTTCTTTCTTTTACTCAGACTAGTTTTTATGGCTATAGAAAAATTACCAACTGTTATACTCCAAGGTGTTATGAGTAATTATAAATATACCATATCAATATTAATCTTAATAACCTATGTTATATCTTCAGACAAATTGTAATAAAACAACTTTACAAAGTTTCAGGATAAGTATCAAATATTACTTTCCATGATATTGGTTATTTTTTCAAAGTAAAATAAGCATTTATACATAATATTGTGTGTGTTTTGTTCTTGTGATTTGAACTCCAGACCTATCCCTTGATTTTTTTTTTCCTAGCAAGGACATTGCTCTAGGACACAAATCCACTTCTGGGTTTGTGTGTTTGTGCGTGTGTTGTGATGTGTGTGTGATTATTTGAGATGCGACTCACAAACTCTTGCCAAGTCTGGCTTTTTAAATTTATTTTTATTTTTTTATTGTGAAAATACCGTACAGAGGGGTTATAATTACATGGGCAAAGTAATGAATACATTTCTTATCAAGCATTGTTGCCTCCTCCTTTGTTTCCCCTTCCCAACCTTCCCATCTACCCTCCTCCGCCCCTCACCCAGCCAAAGTTGTAAAGTTCGTTTTTCAACATAACGACTTTTACACCTCATAGTTGCAATGGGTCCACCTCTATCCTTATTTAAACCATTTGTTTTTCCCTTCCCCTCCACAAATTATACCCACATCAAACACAATGAAAGCAGTGGGGGAGGGACATGTCTGAGACAAGCAGCAAAGGTCAGATAAGTTGATGTTAGGTGAAATAGACGCCAAAATAAGTATTCAAATGTTTTTTTTGTAACTGTTTGTAACATATTTATGAGATGATTTCTTTGTTGTCAAGGCTGACTTTGAACCCCAGCTTCCTGAGTAGTGAGGATTACAAGCTTGAGATACCCATATTCAGCAATGATATAACATATGTAAGAATAAATAAATTTCTTGTTATTTGAATTATAGAGGCTCAATTTAACAAATTAACATTTAGATATTTATTTAGTTATTGAATCTGCACCTGCAGTGTGAGAAAATTTTTCATTTTTATGAAAAAATATACACTCAAAGGTTTAAATGACAGAATCTTTGCACAAATTGAAATAATCTAATATTCAATAGCGATGAAGGGATAGTTAATCAAATTTCTCATGTAAGCTAAAAGCAATAGGCTGTGTCAGGGTGAATGAAGTAATTTTTCATTAAATTAAATATTATCTACTGTGGTCACATGATTTTCTCTTCTTTTAAACCTAAACTTTTTTGACATAAAATATAGGTTCATACATTTTTTTGAGTATATAAAAATCTTAATTACTGGTCATTTATTTCTGAAGTTTGAGTACTGAGACATTTCAGAGAAACACTGAATTTCATGTATTTTATGTCAACAGTGATTTTTAGAAATTGAATCAATCTCCATATGAGATAAAGAAAGATATTCAATTACTTATGCAATTATTCCTATAGACTTGAATATAACTTATTTTTGAATGGTAGGAAATTCATATTATTCCTACTCTATAGAATAATTAAGAAATAAATGATTGTGATAGTATTTATTTTTCCTTCAACTAGAAAGAAGGAACCTAACTATAGATGACAAAAACTTGAATAGAAATGTCATAAAATTATGAAAAATTAAAGTCATTATGAGTTAGCTGAAATAGTCATTTTAAAGGTCACAAAATGAAATCTCTGAAGCTTCCTTATCTGTTAAATAAAATGTATTTGCACTCAAAATATTTCTACAGCAATGGTATAACCAAACCACCTCCATGCCAAATAGCTTCTCTGATTAATTCAAGTAAATATTTAGGAACAGAAGTTATCACAATGTATAGAAATATCTACCCACCACTCTAGAAATTAAATCTGAAATCATAAAGGATTGAAATTAATAATTAGCATTCACTAAGTTGCCATAAAGAGGTGAATCCTTTCATGTGTGCATAGTTGTAGAGATTTGGTCACTGAGAACTTGTGATCAAAGATGTTAAGATCAAAGTCCTTTCCTCTTCTTCCTTCTTTTTCTTCTCTGTCTCCTTCTCCTTCTTCTTTTCCTTCTTCCTCTCTCTCTTCCCTCCTCCTCCTTCTCCCTCTCCCACTCCTATACCACTTCTTTACTTCCTGGTTTCCATGAATACACATATTCCAACACATATTCCTAACATGGGGTATTGTGCCACCACCAACCCAAGTCAATGAGGATAAGAAACATAATCTGAAATATATAAAATCAGAAGTCAAGTTTAATCTTTCCCCCTTTTAAGTTAATTTTATAAAGTATTTTTTCATATTGATAGGAGACTCTCGCAGCATGCTCTCATTTATTATAGGGATAAGATTTAATGGAAAAAAATCTAACCAACATCACCCTAATGAAATGATTGATTAAATTAATATTGTATTAGGACAAATCTACTTTAAAATATCAGGTACAGTTCAATACATGGCAAAAAATCACCTCTATGATTTCGTATAAAGGGCAGCAGAATACAATCTGTTCCTCAAGGAAATTGACCTATAATTGGCTGTATTGTCAATTTCATAAATGATGTAAGAAGACTATAGAAAAAATTTCAACTCAAACTGCATGATATAACATTTACTTTGTCCCGTGTATACAATCTTTGTCTGGTTCCCAATATGACTTGTATTTTATCATATTTTTAATTAACTTTAAGTAGTTGTGTGGGACTTGCTGTTTGACAAAGAAGTACATTAACAGTTTATATTGAGGTTTTTTTTTTTTTCTTTTTTCTCTCCTGACGTTTGAACTCTGGGTCTGGGGGCTGTCCCTGAGCTCCTTGGATGAATTCTAGAACTCTATCACTTGAGGCACAGCAGTACTTTCTGATTTTTCTGAGATTTAATTGGAGATAAGAATATCACAGTCTTTCTTGCCTGGGCTGCTTTCAAACCTCAATTTTCTGCCTCCTGATTATCTAGGATTACAGCCATGAGCCGCTTAATAAAATGCACTATTTTTTGCCTCCTCCTGGGACTTGAATTCATGCCTTGGCAATGTCCTTGAGCTTCTTTTCCTCATGCTAGTACTCTATGACTTGTGTCATAGTGCCAATTCCTGCTTTTTTGTTTATGTAGTACTGAGAAATCAAACCCAGGGCTTCATACATGCAACGCAAGCATCTACCACTAAGCCACATTCCATGGCCAATACAATTCATCTTGATGATCATTATCCCTCATCCTTCTCAATCCTATCTCATAGCTCAATTTACATGAATTTGTAGAATATTCACTGGCTCTTAATGTCATGTATAGTCACTCAGAGGATATATCACAGATCATATTTTCTTGATAGTCTTATTCATCAACATACTAAAGTTGTGCATTATAGAATTCTGTGATTTTAAATTCTAAATTATCTCTCAGATTCAACCACTACTATTCTAAAAATTTTCGTAAGGTTAATTCAAAGACAATCTGTAATTCTTCAATAAAGTACGATGATTCTTAGAATGTTGAAGAGTTGGAGTAAGAACATCACCTTCAGTTCAGGAACATTTTATCATTCCTACCCTCTCAAAATACTCAAATATTTACTAATAGTTATTTCCTGTCATCATTTCAACCTACTCTCCCCTTGAGCAGCTCTTATTTCATATTCTACCTCTACAGATATGCCTATTTTAAAACCTCATATAATTAGAAAATGTAGTCTATTTTATCCCTTTCTCCCATGTAATATCACTGTTTCCAAGGTAAGTCCATGTACATTTTTCTCATGGATAGAACATATTGTTTTGTATGCATGTGTATATTGTATGCAATGTCTAGGTATGTTATGATCTTTCCATATGTTCCTTGATTGTTGTTATATTACTATAGTGATATGTATTTGGATATTTGGATAACTTATTCAGGATGGTTAAAGTATTTCATTGGCATTAATATGCTCAATATATTTCTGATTCGTCTATTTCAATAAATGTATACGTGAACACACTACGTGTACATATGCATATATTCATACATATATGTGTATATATTCAAAGACCTATATATGTATACATATATAAGAATATACATGTTTATATACATATACATATATTATTATTTTCATTTGTCTGTAAGTTATCATTTTACTTTATTTGCCAAATATGCCCTTTATTGATTTACTTTTTTTTATTTTATGTTTAAGATGTTGTAAAGAGGAGGCAGGCGCTGGTGGCTCACGCCTGTAATCCTAGGCACTCAGGAAGATGAGATCTGAGGATCATGGTTCAAAGCCAGCCTGTGCAAGAAAAGTCCATGAGACTCTTATCTCCAATAAACCACCAGAAAGCCGGAGGTGGTACTATGGTTCAAGTGGTAGAGCTCTAGACTTGAGTTGAAGAGCTGAGAGACAGCACCCAAGCCAAGGGTTCAAGGCCCAGAACCACCACCACAACCAGCAACAAGAAAAATAATACTGACTCAAAAAACAATAGTATTAAGCAGTCTTAAAGATAGGATCATGTCTAACATTTTAGAATTATCTTAGATACCAGCAACCTTCGAGTACAATGAGCCATGAGCCCTCAGAATGTTGACTGAATTTCTTAGTTTATTTACACAATCATTATAAGTATGCATTTTCTCATCTATCTTTCATTTCACCACAGAATGTGTATTTATCCTTTATGTCATACTTGAATACCAAAGCCTTTGGAAGATAGTTATTAATTGGTGTATATTAATTATATGAAGATATGTTATTGAAATATCTTACACTCTCACGTATGGATGAAGGGCCTGATAAACCCGTTTCTGGCTTTCTTCATTCCCATTGCCCTTTATATCTAACTGTTTTCTGTGAATTTCTTTGTGCTACCTTCACACATGGTCAAAATATATTAAAGTGCTATTTACTCACATGATTCAAAATTATACAATGCTGAATATAAAAGCAAAAATCTAAACAAATGGAGACATAATTTTTGTGGATTGGAGGATACAATTGAGAAAAGGTATAAATTGTCTCTTCCCTTTTTTTGGTCATTCATGGGGCTTGAAATCTGGTCCTGGCGAAGTGAATGCTCTACTCATTGAGCAACTGTGCCACTTCTGGTTTTCTGGTGGATAACTGGACATAAGAGTCTTAAGGACATTCCCATTCCAGCTAGATTTCAACAACAATCCTCAGATCTCAGTCTCCTATGCAACTAGGATTACAAGCATGAGCCAACAGCGCTCAGCTTCACAGTTTATGACAATTTCTAAAAACAACTGCCTAGCACTCTTTGAGTCCTTGACAAAGAAAAATAAACTGGAATACATTTCTCTGTAAAATATTAAAGCTATTAGTGTAAAATTGTTATATTTGTAGAGCAAAGATTATACAGCTCAATGGGTCTATAGGGCACCAGATTAGATCCACATAAACATTATCAAGGAATATTTAATAAGGGGTAAAACCAAACATTTGTGGAAATGATGTTCTGTTTAATAAGAGGTGATAGGTTAGGCAGTATTTGGGAAAATTCAAAAGTGAATATTGACTTAAACATAACAATTTATTCAAAAGGTAACTTCAAGCAGGATTAAAACGTGGCATATAAAACAAAAAGAGTGATGTAAATGTAAAGCAAAGGAAGATTTTTCAACAATTTTGAGATGATGCAGTCTTAAATTTGGCATTAAAATTATAGGAAAGGAAAACGAAAGAGTTGAACTCAATAAAAATGTAAAACAATTTAGTCTATGGAAGCCCATATACAAGTGGTGAATAGAAGTTGGGAGGAGGTGGCTCAAGTTTCTCATCCTAGCTAGTTGGGAGGCTGTGATTTGAATATTGCTCTTTGAAGGCAGCCCACAAAATAAACTCCCTGATAATCTTATCTCTGATTAATCAGCAAAAAGCATGGCAAAAAGTAAGGCATGACTGAAATGATAAATTGTTAAAAAATTGCAACAAATCTCAGGGATCCTGAGTTCAAGCCCCAGGACCAAACAACTTTGAATCAACTTGATATAATGTAACTGTTATAAATTTTAACAATTAAATCAATCAATATTACACATTCCCACAGAAATATAATTGGAAACAAAAGGCATAATTGTTTTCTTAAAACAAGTAATGGAACCATGAATTTCTTTCACTTTACAATTCATGTTTTATGTAACTTTAATTAGCAGACATCCAGGACTAAAACTCAATATATTAATTGTATACCACAAGAAGCAAAGTGATTATAGGTAAGAATAGATATTTCATCCTAGCCAGAAGATAAGTTTTTGAGCATTCTCACTAAAAAGAAATGTTATATGCAGAAATTAATGGATATGATGTGCCTTTATCATTACACAACATATAAATGAATGAGATTATCAACCAATATTTCATAGCTAAGTAAAAAATAATTGTGTAGCTAGGAGCCAGTGGCTCATGCTTATAACCCTAGCTACTAAGAAGGCTGAGAGCTGAGACTCATTGTTCAAAGCCAGCCTAGACAGGAAAGTCCATGAGACTCTTATTTCCAATGAGACACCAGAAAACTGGCAGTGGCTCAAGTGGTAGAGTACTATTCTTGAGATGAAGAGCTGAGGGACAGTGTCCAGGCCCAGATTTCAAGTCCCACGACCAACAAAAATTAAAAATAGACAGTTACAAATAAACAAATATTTTGACATAAATGTTAAAAAATATATTATAACAATTTTTAAATCCTAGCTAGGTATACTAGTTTATATAAATATAGAGAATTGATTTCTGGATTAGTTGTCATTGAATCAATTTTGTAAATCACACATTTGTCACTCAATTCATAGTTGTATATTTCTATACTTATATACCTTAAGTATAATTAAGTGACACCTGAAAGGCGATACTGTTTTAGGATTCTCCCTCAGCTTTCTATAAATAACCCTCCTACCCTAAAATCAATATGCCCTCCAACAAAATCAGACGTTTCATCTCATTGGAGCTGAAAAGTGTAAGCCATAATCATTGTTGGAACAAGTAACATTTCACATGTATTTCACTTAGTTTAAGAACCAAAACATTCAAATCTTCTTAAAAATGCCAGTAATAGCAAAATGTCTTCCGAGCATTTCAGTCTTTAAGGAGATGAAAATCTTTAATTATACATCTATTTTTCTACCAAACATCCTATATCTTAGGAAGATATTTTTGGGTAACCCTCTGTTCCTGATTAGAAGATAGGAACAAAGGCAATAATGAAAATAGCCAAGGAAAATACTTGAAAACTATTAAAAAAGCAATCACAGACACTCCTGTTTTCATCAATTTCAATGAGAATGTATGTTAAAGTATCATTTTTTTTGCATTTAAAGAGCAATAATTAAAAGTTAATTAGCAATGAAGAAGGGAACATAAAACTTTGTTTGAAGACAGCTTGACTTTGAACAATTCAACACAAGCATAATGGATTTATCTTGTTTTTCTATGCAGTTGCCAAAATAATAGAGAGCAACACCCAAAGGCAGGAAAAAACCTAAGTCAAAGCAGTAAACTTTTGTCTATAAAATAATTTTGAGGGTCTGACTATTTCAAAGTCAGGCTTGCAAAGAGGAAAATGTATTTGCTTTGGTGTGAACAATAAAAAAATATAAAAATCCTCTATTAATGTTTATCATATTTTGACTAGGACTTCTCCTGTTGGAAAAGAGTAAGGTATGAAAAAATTCAAGATTGGACTATTCCCCAATATCATCTTTATTTATCAGCTATAGTTATGGAAGTAGCCTTGATTACTCTTAATATCATTCTTCTTTATATTTAGAAGCATTGTTTCTGGGTTGTAAGCTGCAAACACTTGAGTATTAATAAAGGGTCAATTCCTAAGAGTGGAAAGATTCTGTGTAAACAAACCTAAAATATCAAAGACATAGAATAGCGGAAACTATTTTCTAGCTATATCACTATCTGTAGATGTAGATTTTGTTTCCCATTGTTTCAGGGGAACCATGTTTGTTATCTTCTTTTTTACCATCTAGTGATCCTATACCATCCTATACCATCCTGGGATAGCTGTACATTTACTGGATTCTCTAATTGCTGTTGGAAAGTTAGGAAGGATAGAAAATTGAGTTATTGTATCTGTTTTACCTTTTTATTACTTCAGAAACTGTAACACAAAATGACATAAATTATCTTTATAATATTAGGAGACAGATTTCATTTCCATATTCTTACCCTAGCCTTCTACATAATTTTGTTTTTGTTTTTTTTTGTTTTGTTTTTTTTGGGGGTCCCGGTCGTGGGGCCTGAACTCTGTGCCTGGGCTCTGTCCCTTACCTCTTCATCTCAAGGCTAGCGCTCTACCACTTGAGCCACAGCGCCACTTCAGGCTTTTTTGTTTTTGCTTATGTGGTGCTGAGGAATCAAACCCAGGGCCTCGAGCATGCAAGGCAAGCGCTCTACCACTGAACCACCTTCCCAGCCCCTACGTAATTTTGGTAGTTAGTGATACCAAATGTGAAAATAAAGATAGGAAACCTCTTGTTTAAATATTATTAAGAATTTCAAGACTTCTTTATGTAAGACCTGTAAGTAGTATGCACATCATACATGTGTACAAAGCCAGTGGAAACATTTTCTTATTGTCAAAAACTAGGAAATGTGGTGTCCCTGTACTTGCATCAGGAAAAGGCTGCAGTTGAATTAGTTTACTAATCTAAATCTGCTGTAAAATATTTCTACAGGTTATTTGGATTGAATAATCCGTATTTATCATTTTGCAGTTCTAAAGGACAGAAATTTAAAAGAAGTCTCACTAGATTAAAATCAAGCCACCTACAGAGCTAAAATATTTTTCAAATGATTCTAGTGGATAAAGCATTTAATTGCTGTTCTGCTTTCCAGAAATTCAGAATCTGGGTTATTGTTTTTTTTCTTTATTTTCTAATGTAGCATCTTTACGTATCTCTGATTGTTCTAACCTCATCATGTCCTTTCGAACTACACCTGGGACTTTAAAGTACCCATTTGAATATATTTCCCCCATGTGATAATTCTTCGTTTTTGTGTTCATTGGATTATGAAAGTTGATTATTTTACAAACTTATATACATATAATGAAAATGTACATTTGAGGGATTAGTTATTTGGGGAAGACAGATATTATGGAAAGGTATTTTGCTATGTAAAATGAGTGTGTAGCATTCTGTCTACCATAAACTGTTATCCTTTCATTAATTTTGAACAACATAATTTTTTATATTTAATTTTATTTTTATTTTGTGAACATACTGTACAGAGGGGTTACAATTACATGGGCAGGATAATGCATACATTTCCTATCAAGCATTGCAGCCTCTTCCTTTGTTTACCCTTCACATCCCTTCCCAGCCTCCCCCCCTAACCCCACCCAATCCTCTCCTCCTCCTCCCCCCCACGCACCAACGTTGCAAAGCTCATTTTCGACATGACAACTTGTACTTCTCATTGTTGCAACAGGTCCACCTGTATCCTTAAATGACTTGTTTTATTCATCTCCTTCACAAGTTACATTGACATCAAATATAGTGAAAGCAGGGGTTATATTGTGGGAGAGGGACATAGAAAACAACAAAGAAATAATCTTATAAATCCCTTAGAAACAAATGCATGAAAGAAAAAAACTGCAGAATACATATCTAAGGGTTCATTTTCCTAACATCATATTATCTGACCTTTTCCGCTTGACTCATACATATACTAGATATTGCAAATAAGGGAAACCATGGGACCTATGTTTCTTTGGGCCTGGCTTAGTTCACTTATAATTTTTTCCAAGTTTTTCCATTTACTAACAAATGGGGCAATGTCATTCTTTCTGATGGAGGCATAGATTCCATTGTATATATATATACCACATTTTTTTGATCCATTCATCTACTGAGGGGCATCTGGGTTGGTTCCATATCTTAGCTATGTAAATAATGCTGCAATAAACATAGTCGTGCTGGTAGCTTTAGTGTGGTCTTGTTTGTAAACATTTGGGTAAATGCCCAAAAGTGGGATTGCTGGGTCGTAGGGGAGCTCTATGTGAAGTCTTTTGAGGAACCTCCATACTGCTTTCCAAAGTGGTTGAACAAGTTTACATTCCCTCCAACAATGAAGGTTCACTTCTGTCCACATCCCCTCCAGAATCTGTTGTTAGAGTTCTTAATTTTTGTCATTCTAACTGGAGTGAGGTGGTATCTCAATGTTGTTGTGATTTGCATTTCTATTATGGCTAGGGATGTTGACCATTTCTTCATGTTTCTATTGGACATCCTTCTTTCTTCTTCAGAGAAGTTTCTCTTTAAGTCTTTAGCCCACTTATTTATTGGGCAGTTGTTTCTTTGAGGATTTGTTGTTGGGGATTTAATTTTTTGAATTCCAAGTGTATTTTAGATAAGAGAAGCTTGTGTGTTGTATGGATAGTGAAGAACTTTTCCCAATCCGTGGGCTTTCTATTGATCTTGCTAGCTATGTCCTCTGCCATGCAGAAGCTCTGCAATTTCATGCAATCCCATTTGTCCAACTGTCTTTGATTTGTTGTGTTTCTGGGTCTCTATTCAGAAAATTTCGGCCTGAGCCAAGGAGACCTAGGGTTTCTCCTATTCCATCCTGTAATGTTTTCAGATTGTCTGCTTTGACTTCGAGGTCTTTGATCCATTTGGAATTGATTCTGGTGCAGGGTGATGTATAAGGATCTAGCTTTAGTTTTCTACAAATAGTTAAACAGTTTTGCCAGCACCATTTACTGAAGAGGCTGTCTTTCTTCCATTCTATTGTTTTAGCTCCCTAATCGAAGATTAGATGGCTATAGGTCTGTAGGTTCATTTCTGGGTTTTCAATTCTATTCCATTGGTCCTGAGGTCTGCTCTTATGCTAATGCCAAGCTGTTTTGCTTACTTTGGCTTTATAGTAGAGTTTGAAATTTGGTATTGATATTCCTCCAGCCGTGTTCTTTCTGTTGAGGAGCGTTTTTGCTATTTGGGGTGTTTTATAGTTCCATATGAATTTTTGGATTGCCTCTTCTATTTCCTTGAAGAATGAGATTGGAATTTTGATAGGTATTGCGTTGAATTTGTACATCTTTTTGGGAAGTATTGCCATTTTCACGATGTTAATATTTCCAATCCAGGAGCATGGGAGGTTTTGCCATTTTCTAAGTTCTGTTATGATTTCCTTTTTCAAGATTTTAAAGTTTTCATCATAGAGGTCCTTCACTTCTTTGGTTAAGTTAATCCATAGGTATTTTATTTTTTGTGGCGCTATTATAAGTGGAGCTGTTTCCTAATTTCAGCCACACTTTCCTCATTGCTGGCATTCAGAAAAGCCATTGATATTTTGGGGTAAAATTTATACCCTGCTACTGTGCCAAAGTTTTGAATCAGCTTGATTTATTTGGGAGTGGAGTCTATCGGATTCTTTAAATACAAGATCATGCCATCTGCAAAGAGGGAGAGTTTTATTTCTTTTTCCCCTATTTGGATCCCTTTATGTCTGCATCTTGACTTATTGCTGTAGCTAGGCATTCTAATACTAGAATGAAGAGAAGTGAAGAGAGTGGACATCCTTGACTTGTTCCTGAGTTAAGAGGAAATGGCTTTAGTTTTTCAACATTAATTATGATGCTGGCTGTAGGTTTGTCATATATAGCCTTTATTGTATTGAGAAATGTTCCATGGATTCTTAATTTTTCCAAAACCTTCATCATAAAGGGGTGTTGGATCTTGTCGAATGCTTTTTCTGCATCTATTGAGATAACCATATGATTCTTATTCTTGCTCCTGTTGATGTGATGAATAATATTAATTGATTTGCGTATATTGAACCAACTTTGCATCCCTGAAATGAATCTTGTTTGATCGTGGTGTATGTTTTTTTGGATGAATTGTTGAGGTCGATTGGCCAAAATTTTGTTGAGAAGTTTAGCATCAATGTTCATCAAAGAAATGGGTCTATAGTTCTCTTTCTTTGATGAGTCCCTGCCTGGTTTTAGGATGAGGGTTATGATGGCTTCATAGAATGAATTCGGTGGTGAACTTTCTCTTTCAATTTATTGAAGAGTTGGAGGAGTATTGGTCTGATTTCTGCTTTGAAGGCCTTGTAAAATTCCGCTGTAAAACCGTCTGGTCTTGGACTTTTTTTAGCTGGGAGGTCTCTTATTGCTGTTTCTATTTCAATGCTTGATATGGGCCTGTTAAGATGGTTTAACTCATCTTGGTTTAGTTTTGGCATGTCAATATTTGCTAGGAAAACATACATTTCTGTCAAGTTCTCAAACTTATTAGCATAAAGTTTTGAGAAGTATTCCCTTATAATGTTCTGAATCTTGGTTGTTTCCTTGCTGATGTTTCCATTCTCATCTCTGAGTTTATTTATTTGGGTGTGGTCTCTTCTTTTTCAGATAAGATTCGCTAAGGGTCTGTCAATTTTGTTAATTTTTTCGAAGAACCAACTCTTTGTTTTGTCGATTCTTTCTATTGTTTTTTTTTTTAGATTCTAATTCATTTAATTCTGATTTAATTTTAATTATTTCTTTCCACCTACTGGATTGTGGTTTATCTTGCTGCACTTTTTCAAGGATGTTTAGATGTGTCATTAAATTGTTGGTCTCAGATCTCTCCAATTTGTTGATCTAGGAACTCAGAGCGATAAACTTGCCTCTGAGTACTGCCTTTGCTGTGTCCCAGAGAAGCTGTTAATTCCTGTGTTCATTTTTGTTGAATAGCATGAACATTTGAATTTCCATTCTAATCTTTTCCATGACCCACTCGAGGTTCAGCAGTCTGTTGTTCAGCCTCCATGTGTTACCGGTCTTTCTTTGGTGGCTTTTGTTGTTGAGTTCTAATTTTGTTCCCTTGTGCTCCGAGAGAATTCAAGGTATAACTTCAATGATGCTGAATTCAGAAAAGTTTGTTTTGTGTCCTAAAATGTGGTCTATTTTAGAAAATGTTCCATGTGCTGCTGAGAAAAACGTGTATTCTGATGCTGCTGGGTGAAATGTTCGGTAGATGTCTGGTAAATCTAGTGGAACTTTGCAGCTGTTTAGATCTGCTGTTTCTCTGTTGAGTTTTTGCCAAGTTGATCTATCTAGTGGGGAGAGTGGTGTGTAAAAATCCCCAAAAATTAAGGTCTTTGGATCTACTGTGGGATTTGAGGGAAAGTAGTGTTACTTGGATAAATTTGGGTGCTCCATTTGGTGGCGAATAGACATTTAGAATTGTAATATCCTCCTGAAGGAGAGATCCCTTAATTAGTTTGTAGCTACCTTCTTTATCTCTTCTCACGAATTTTAATTTGAAGTCTAATTTATCTGATATTAGGATTGCAACTCCCGCCTGTTAATGGATGCCATTTGCTTGGTTGATTTTGTTCCAGCCTTTAACATTGGAAATGTGTTTGTTTTTCTGGGCAAGATGTGACTCCTGATGGCAGAAGAGAGAAGGGTCTTGTTTTTTAATCCACCTAGACAGTCTATGTTGCTTAATTGGAGAGTTAAGTCCGTTAACGTTAAGAGATAGGACTGAGAGGTATTTGGGAGTTCCAGCCATGTTATCCACCTTCTTGGGGGCTGTGAAAACTGGGTTCTTCCTATGGTTCTTGGATTCTCAGTTTGGGTGCAGTTTCTTGGCCTTTATTTTGGTCTTGTTGGTTTTCTATGTGTAGGACATCTTTAAGAAACTTTTGTAGGGCTGGTTTGGTGGAGATGTATTGTTTCAATTTTTGTTTGCTATAGAAGGTTTTTATTTGGCCTTCAGTTATGAAGTAGAGTTCAGCTGGGTACAGTATTCTTGGTTGATAGTTGATTGTTCTTAGGGCATGGCATACATCATTCCAGGCTCTTCTTGCTTTGATTGTGTCTGCTGAGAAATCTGAGGTGATTCTAATTGGTTTCTCTTTATAGGTGATTAATCTTTTCTCCTTGACAGCTTTAAGGATCTTTTCCTTGGTCTGAGTTGATCCTGTGTGGATTATAATTTGACTGTGGGATGTTCTATTCTGGTCTGGTCTATTTGGGGTTCTAAAAGCTTCTTGTATCTGAATAGGCCTATCTTTTTGCATGTTTGGGAAGTGTCTGCTAGGATTCTGTTAAACAAATTTCGTAGACCATTAACTTCTGTTTCTAGGTGCTCCTCTACACCCATTATCCTTAAATTAGGTCTTCTGATGGTGTCTTCCAAGTGTTGGATAGATCTATCATATTGCTTGAACTTGTGTTGGATGGTTCTAAGTTCTTTCTCTATAATATATAGGCTGTCTTCAATCCCTGAGATTCGATCTACTGCATGGTCTACACTGCTGTCAACACTTTCTACTTTGTTTTTTATCTCTTTTCCTTCTAATTGGTCAGCTTTGATGGCTTCAAAATCTTTGCTGAAGCTTTGTTTTAGATCTTGTATGAACTTCTTTACTTCCTTAATTTGGTGTTCTGTGTTTATTCTCAAATCACTTATTTGATTGGTTATGGATTCCTTGGACTCCCATTCCTTCTGTTGGGTTCCATTCAGCATTCCCTTTGTGGTCTCCCTTTCTTCCTTCAGCTCTTTGTTAATGGATTCCATGAATGCCTTTAGTGATCTTTCTGTATTCTCTTTCTGATCTCTCAATTCCTGTATTACTCTTTGATTAGCTTTCTCTCATTCATGGGATTCCTTTAGTTCTTTTTGAGTGTTCTCAGCCTGCTTACTTCATTCCTGCCTTTCTCTTTGAGTGTTCTCAAGCTGCTCAAGCAAATCCTGTATCAGTTTTTGAGTAGCTTTCTCATGCTTAAGATATTCCTGCATAAACTTTTGGATTGCATCCTCTCTCTCCCTATCACACTCATACAGAGTCCTTTGTATGCTTTCAATCTTTTCATTTATCATGTTTGCCAGCAGTGTTTGTAGAGCTATTTGGGAACTCTCCTCTGGATTTTTCATTATCTGTTCTGTCCCCTGATTTTCAAGATTGGGAATTGAGATACCCGGATTTGCCATTTTTCTTGTGTTTTTCCGGCTTACTCTGCCCATTTGAGATGAAAATAGCAGCAGTTTTGTCCTAGAACACTATCTTAAGGCAAGCATCAAACAAAGTCTGAATTTTCACAGTCAATGGACTACAGATACAATCTTGTTCAACAGATACATCTAGTCAACATGAAACAACTGTATGTTAATTGACAACGAACCACAAGGAAGAATTTGGAAAACCAGAAATTATTAGGGTTAGGGAGAGATGTGGGTAAAAAATAGGAATAGATTGATGTGGGAAGGCACAGGGAGAGGTAAATAAGTCTTAATCTCAAAGCAGGAAATAGGTTGGGTAGAATGAAAGTAGAGAGACAGAAAAAAAGAAGAAAGGGAAAAGGAAAAGAAAAGAGACCAGAAAAAATTAGAAAAGTAAAAATTAATAATATCATGCAGAATTAAAAACAATCTATTTAGAGAAGAACATGAATATATTGAGAGAAGGGGAGTTATATAAAGGAGATGTGAAAAACTTAAAAATAAAAATGCTTAAAATATTATATAGGTATAAAGGGGTAGTAATGCTACTATGGAAATTAAGTCTCAGAGGTTTTGAATTGAGTAATAAATTTGTGGGTTAAGTGTGTACACAATGAGGGATAGGGTCTGATAGTCAACTACGGGTTTATCTGAGGATGTGCATGACAACAATTAAGTCACATAAAGAAGAACGAAAGAGAGGAAAACGTGAAAAGGATAAGAAAGGAAGAAAAAAAGATCAGAAGTTCAGTAGAGCTAAACAAAAAACAAAAAGATAATTAAAAAAGAAAAAAAGGGAAAGAAAACAAACAAAAAAAAAGAAAGAAAAACACACTCTCACGTATCCCTACAATAAAAATTTTAAGAGGAAAAAAAAGTTACTGGAAACAATTTTTTTTTCCTAAAAAGGCAAAAATTAAAGATTAAAAAGAGTTTTAGAAAAGAAAAAAAAATTTAATATAGGGTACAAAAAAAGAAGAAGAAAAGTTCTTTGATTTTTTTGGGAGTGGTGGGAAAAATCCTGTATCTCCCTTGTGTCCATAACCAGCCTCTTGTTGGAGTCTCTGGTCTGCTTGTGGTCCTGTGGCTTGGTTGGTTTCTTAAGTCAGTTTGTTCGAACAGGCACAAAAATGCTCTGCTTTACCCAGGATTTTGCGATCCTCTTCCCAGGCTAGTTCAATGGGAGGCAGATCTACTTTGAGTATCACAAAAGAGGGAGATGCAGTGATGAGGCTAGGTTCTGAGTAGAGTTGAGGCCTTTCAACAAACAGTAGCTTTTCCCGGGGGCTCGTTTATGAAAAACTCACAGAGCCCAGCCTGGAGCCATTCTCAGGGTTTCTGTTTACTTATTTTCAATTGATTGTCGAGGCTACTAGAGGGAGGGGCAGCCTCTGGCTCTGATTACCCAGTGAAGAAACCCACTCCTAGGGCTGGCGCCCGAGCTGCGTGCCTTTTCCCTGGGTGGAGCTGAGTCTGGCAGGTCACGCCTCCATTAAGTTCTTGTGACCTGCTAAATGACTCGTTTTATTCCAAGGCTTGATTTGGAGCTAGCAGCTCCACTGAGCTTTGTTGGTATCCCAGATGGAGATCTCCAGTACTGGGGGGGGGGGGGTGCCCATCCTTCCTCTGCTCCCTGAGAAGGAGTGAGGACATCAGGCTTCTACTCACGCCGATTCTTGGTTCCTGGGTTGTCTCTGGTCTGTGAACTGCAGGATGAAGATGTCTGCTCCTTGTCAGTTCTTGCTGGTGTTGATTGGAATCTGTGCACCCGCTGCATCTGGCTCCTTCGTCCCGGACTCTCTGTGGCTCAGGTATGGTGCCTGCAGTTGCTGCTGCCACCGCTGCAGCTGCCTCGGCAGCTGCCGGGAAGAGCTCAGATCTGTCTCCTTGCCTGGATTTTCCCTCTCTGGCCTGACTCTCTGACCTGTGATGGCACACTTTGTGTGATTCTCTGGCTTAGGTCTGTTCACTGGAACTCTAAAACTGCTTTCTATGCGAGAGCTTGTTTAGACTCCAGCTTCTCCTCTGCCATCTTCCTGGAACTCCAACAACATATTTCTTCAATGAAATATAACTTAAAAAATTTGTCCCTGAAAGCAATTAATGCTGATTAAAACATTTTTATGTACTAGAAATCCTAAATGCCAGAGAGCAGCTCCTGAAGTAGTTGTGGCACTATCACTTTTTGTATATTCTGCTTACAATCTTCTCTTTTCAAGAGCATTTGATTGTTATTATTTTGGAATTTTGGTTAATATGTATTTGACTGCTATTTTTAAAGAATGCATTACCCAATACTGGATCTCTTTTTCTAACTTTTCAGTCTATTCTATTTCTGAAAGAAATACAGCCATTTGAATTACATTAACTGCTTATTGAATTTGAATCAGCCTGGAGAGGAAAAGAAGAAAAAATATGTCTCTGGCTGTATGTCGAGGTAAAAATGTATCTACAAGCTATTTATCTTAAAATCATCTATTTTTCATTATGTTTAGATTCTGATAAAATTTAGCCTCTCAACTCACACAATGTAAATGCAGTCTTTTTTCATGCCTTCCAAAAGCAAACAACAAATTACTATTTATTTTAAAATTATTTGTAATTTTTAAAATTATCATTTATTTTAAAAACTGTATTTTTAAAAAGTTAGCCAAGGCAAATGGTTCCACTAGCTATTTAGAGTCATGTTTAGAGTCTATGGTGAAATCCAGAAAGGGAAAAAACATCATGTTTTCATTCATCCTTGAGCCCTCTGATTTACTTCATCTACTTCTGAAAGAGTAAAATTCTGGCTTTGAAGCCTTTTGCTTCATATCCACAATGTGTCACTCTTCCATTATTAATAGGAGAAATTGGAGAAAAGAGAAACCACACTAGAAAAAGAAGAAGAGGAAAAGAGAAGGAGAAATCTAGATTTTTTTCTTCCTCATCTCAATCACAAGGTCTGGATAAAAATTGTAGATATTAGATACAGTGCTCTAGAGTGATTAAACACATCTATAGAAATAGATATTGCCACAAGTGGTCACATGGAGAATGCTTATTTATAAAAAAATTGCAATATCTTCCAATAAGAAATGTTATCAATTTGTTCAGTTCTTGTTTAGGATTTGTTAAATTCTAGTGTGCGCTAGTCAACTATCATAAAGGTATAAAAGAATGATAAGAAACTAGCATCTTAATATCATATTCTAATATTAGCTTAGTTCTGCCTGTGTTATGTGTATGAGGCTGTATTTGAGTTTTGTCTCAATTTCACAAGCTATACTCTTCCAACACATAAGTTGCAAGAAGACTCCTTCTGGAAATATGCTATTTTTATAGCTAAGGGGAAAAAAGACACAGGTAATGAGATAGAAACCTTCCCTTAGAAATAGCCTTTCACCACTTCCGGTTGAATTTGTAAGCAGAAGTAAGTCAAGTGACCCATCTTGGCACTGCAGAGTAGAGGTAAAGCTCACCTACAGGAAGCTGATTCAGGACATAGAGTAATATGCCAAGATATGCAACACTTGAGATAAAGAGGAAAAAAAGAGAACCATAATACAATCAATCATACTTGCCATCACATTAGGTAACATATTTTCTAAAACTACTGAGATCTTCAAATCGTGTCTTTTATGTTTGGTTGTTACAGAAATTAGAGAACATTTTGATACTGAGACAGCATAAAATCTCAGAGAAAGTTAGAGTAATAATTTCAATACTACCTTTTGTTCTCCAAGAAAAGAAACCATTTTACAGACAATAAATTATAATTTCTTACCTAGTATCTTATTTTTCCAGAAATGGATTTTGTTAATATTTGTGATTATCCACCAGAATAAATGTCTTCATTGTTCTGCATCTTGTGCAAACAGCAAGTCAATTAGATGTAAGTGGGAGTTCAATAGCACTTTTTAAAAATGCAAAAAATGTGGACAGAGAGCCAATATACATATTTTTCCACCTTCACCTACAACATCCTGTTTCTTCCTTCCTAGGAAACACACACAATCAATAAAAAGGTGTAGATATATGGTTCTTGACCTGGAAAGTGGAAGCAGAATGTTTTGGATGTCGGGGATGACATCCAAAATAGTGTTTTACATAATAATATCACATACAACAACCCTAAGAGTCCTGCAGGTCTTAACACTACTTCCTTAGTGATGTGATAGTAATATCAGCCTTACTGGACTTAATATTGTTTTCCACTTCCTTTTCTACCACCTGGCCTAAATTGTAATACATATTAACAGAATGAAAAAGTAATGCCATCTTAAGAAATTCCAATTGTAACAAGACATGATGAAAAAAGAACTTTACAACTTTGGCTGTGGGGGCGGGATGGGTGGGCAGGAATGGTAAGGGGAAACAAAGGAGGAGGCAAAAACGCTTGATAAGAAATGTACTCATTACGTTGCTCATGTAAATATAATTCCTCTGTACTGTATTTTCACACAAAAAATTATTATTAATATAAAAAAAGAAAGTCATTTAGTGCTCTGGGAATGTGATTTCACGGAACAGTTATTGCTTAGCACGCATGAAACCGTGAGTTCAATTACTCAGTACCACATAAACAGAAAAAGAAACACTGGAAGTGGTGTTTTGCCTAAAGTGGTAGAGTGCTAGCCTTGATTAAAAAAAAAAAAGAAGCTCAGGAACAGTTCCCTGGCCCTGAGTTCAAGCCCTAAGACTGGCAAAAGAGTCATTTAGCTAGGAAATGCAAAATAAAGAACCCATGGTTGTAATATATGATTGCTCCTTCCAACTGATACATATCAATAGTCCTTAATTCATGTACTTTACCTATATTAGAATACTGTGTTGAACACAAAAAGTTTTGTTAATAGGTCATGGCAATTAATACCAGGAATGTGCTTAGATATCAGTGAAGATTAATCCTGGAAATTCAAAGATTCCAAGCTCTTGAGTGGCCACAGCTAATCACAATCAGAAGGGTAGTATAAGTGAGATTTGGAAATCTTTTTGGTAAGTTATGGCACCAAACAGGAAGAGGTTAATTAATAGTTTTGACAGAAGGAATAACTCCAGATGGAAGGAATAAATAATAGTAATAACTAAGTTGTACCATAAACTGTTCTAGAGAACCATTTTTGGTTAGTGAAGAACATGTTATCAATTAGGCTTATTCCTCATTGCCTTTAGCATTCCAATAACTTAGGCTAGTTCATAATCTCTGCGTGATAAGTTGTATATACTTCTATGCTGCTCTTTCATACCTGATCTATTTTGCTTTCTACATATCTGTCTTTCTCTATTTCTCTATCAACAATTTCTTATACTAAGTCCACATACGCAGACAACAGAGGATGCTAATGTAAGAGTCTCATAGCTCATGAGTCATTAATGTAAGAACATGGAAAAGGAGGACATCTTTATTGCTACCTCCATTTTATTGAAAAGCTGCAATGTCACACCATTTGATTCAAATTTCCATTCTTTGTCAACATAGTGTCATTAAGTGCACATAAATGCACATATGAGCTGGGTGCCGGTGACTCACACTTGTAATACTAGCTACTCAGGAGATTGAAACCAGAGGATTGTGGTTCAAAGCCAGCCTGGTCAGGAAAATCCATGAGAATCTTATCTTCAATTACCACCAGAAATCCGGAAGTGGTGCTGTAGCTAAAGTGGTAGAGCACTCAACATGAGCTGAAGAGCTGAGGGACAGTGCCCAGGATCAGAGTCCAAGCCCCACGACCAACAGAAACAGTTCCTGAAAAGGAATGACAAAGTCAATAGTAATCTTCCCAAGCAGAAAACATAATTCCAAAATAATTCAGTGCACCTACTTTTGCTGAGTTAAGTTATGGTTTCTTTGCTGAACATAGTCTCTTCTTTTAAAAAATTGTCGAATACTAGCTTTATAATAAACTTCATCTAACATGTCTTGGTTCAAAAGAGAAGTCCATACAGTTGATGTCACTTGGATTTATTACAATCTCAAAGCCAATAGGCAGGAGAGTCTGCCAAACTCTTATCTGTAATTAAACACCAAAAAAGCCAGAAGTGTAGGTTTGGCTCAAGCAGTGGAGTACTAGCTATGGTGGCAGGAAAGACAACGGTTCAGGGACAGGGTCCAGACTCTGAGGTTAAGCCCCAGAACCAGCACAAACTAAACAAGCAAGCAAGCAAAAAAAACCACACATATTTCTTTGGGACCATCCTTACAGCACTGGTTTGAAAAGAGGCTCCTTTTGCTGATCATACTCACTGGATCCTGCTTTTTGGAATCCTTATTGCTATGGTGAATTCAGGACCAGATTAAAGGAATGGATAACTGACTCCTGCAACAAGACAATCATGTCAGGATTGAAATATCTAGGCATAAGGTACCTTTAAACCTACATGTCTTTATTTCTTTGCAGTAGAACACTTTTAAAACAACGTTATTTCCTTTTTATCTATGTTGGCCTTCAAATGGCATATTGTTTCCTTTTGTAATACTCTCAACTAGAAATTTACAGACAAGTTTTATGTGAGTAAAGAACACACTCGAAAAAGTCAGGGACAGAGTTTCCTTCAAGCTTTGAATTCTTTTCTTGTACAGTAAAACGAGAGCACAAATTAAGTTGAACTTGTCATTTCTCTATGTTCAATTCCTCTCTTGGAATCAGTTTACACTTCCAGTAACAGTTCCTTCCAATTACTTCAAGTAACAATCTATGGTGCTGCTCCAGGTAAAATGAACGTTTTGTGGCTTCATTGAAATAGCACAAGTACATCTTTGTACATGAGGTAACATGTGTTTCAGAAACAACTTAGTCATGAGAAAATACAGAATTTCAATCGCTTATAAAACATTATACATGTACATATGGATATATAAAATTATGTTAAGTGAAATGGACTCTAAGATAGGACACAACTTGATTTTTCTTTATTGTTACCTCACAGGTAGTATGTGATTTTTTTTTGTTTCTCTTCTATTTTCTACCTCCACTGTATAAACCCTGTTTTTACTGTATTTGATGTCGGTGATCTGCATCTTGCATATACCTTTTTCTAATGTGGGTAGGAGAAGGGAAATAACAAAATCCTGAAACAAGGATACAGTATGACCCATTGTAACAATGAGTTCTACAAGACACTATGTAGAAAATGAACTTTACAACTTGAGGATTGGAGGGGGGATTTGGGGCGGCGAGCAGGAAAGGGAAGGCAGGGGAAAAACAAAAGAAGAGGTAACAATGCTTGATTGATTATGTACTAATTAACTTACGTATATAACTCTAACCCCTCTGTACAACATTTTTTACAATAAAAAACATGAAAAACCATTATCCTGGAGTACATTAAGTTCAAATTTGCTAAGTGCTCTATAAATTAAGACCAATTTTAAGTGAGAAGGTTCTCGGTGTGTTGTGCATTATTTCACAAATGTACATATGTTAACAGTAGGAGAAACAATATGAATAATAGGAGAAAAAGAAGTTCTGTGTTTAAGTATGGTTACTCAATAGAGTATAGAATACTCTGCAAATAAGACAAATTTGAAAGAATAAAGCCAAGGCCAGTATGTAGATCTACGGAAGTGATATAGAGAAAGCATTATTACTAAGTGGAACATGAAGGATGAGGCCACTCTGTCTCTTCTACTAGCTCTAAATCATGGCAACTAATAATGCAAATTTGTAAAAAAGTAGAATGGAAGAATATTTATAGTTTCAAAGCAAGTCAGATATAAGAGCATGGAGTTAACTGGAAAAAAGCCATGTTGAGAGAGCAGGAATTATATTAGCAATGAACTGTTTGCTAAGTTCACATATCTTTTTATTTCTTTCCTTTACTTTTCTTTTTTCTTTGGTATTTGTGGGGTTGAAGTCTGGGCCTGGGCACTCTTCCTCTACTCTTCAGCTTAAGGATAGCAGTCTACCACTTGATCCACAGTGCCACTTCCAGTTTTCTGGTTGTTAATTGGAGATAAGTGCTTCAGAAACTTTCCTACTTGTGCTGGATTTCAACTGCACTAGCTACTCAGCTACTCAGGAGGCTGAGATCTGAGGATTATAGACATGAGTCACTGTCACCTGGCTTAAGATCACATTTCTAACAGTGTACTCTCAATATATGTAATGTGTATGTTCATCTATCTTTATATGAATCCTCAAGTTAAAAATCTGGGCTACAGGGTAGACTTTACACTCACAAAAGTGTTTCAAGTTTAAAAGTTGATAATCCTGGAGAGATAAAACCTAAGAATGTAAAGGATTCTGGGAAGTTCAGTTTGCATCCAGCGTGGGAAAAAAATTATTTGCGACAATACCTATAATTAAACAGCCTAAACCTGCATTGTAAGAATGGCAAAAGTGATGGAATACTAGATATGAGAAACACTGCTGAATAAGAGCTTGAGGTCTTGGCATACAAACACGCAAGCATGCACATACACAGAGGCACTTATATGTGTAAACACACATATGAAACAACACTCAGAATGTGTTGAAAAAGTTAGAAAATAATAGAAAATATGTCCTGAGTAAGACTAGAACAAGTGATAATTTTTAATATTAGAAAGTCCTCAAGTGAACTTACCCCAAAAAATCTTGAGAATATTACAAAGGTAGGGACCAGAGATATTAACTCAAGTAATCATTATTAAAGGGATCAGATCCATGGAAGAATGAATCAGAGAACCCTGCAGGTGCATCTGAAAATGTTCATATTCTGTGTCAAATGTTAGAACGTCTTTGAAAATTGTACATAAACAATCAGAGCAGTCAGTCTAGAGGATAAGATCATGGAGAAGTTCAGAATTGCTAGCTTGTTTCTAGATTAAATAAACCAACAAACTGTGGTAGGGCAATGTGATAAAGCCTGGAATTCTAGCACTCAGAATAAGATAGGAGATTAGATAGTGGAATTACATACCTTCCCTGGACCAGGTAGTATAATTTTGTCTCAATAAAACAAGCCAAAAAACATGAAAGGAATACACAGTTGGAGGTTTGGGCTAATTTTTTCACTATGTTTTGATACGTCAAGTTTCCTATTGAAATGCTCTCATATATAATCCTCACTTGTGTTTTACATGCTCTCTTCATTACAGAACATTGTTAGATGCAAAATAGTTCATGATTCCCATTCAAAAATTTGAAAAAGTAAGCATCATTATGTTGGATTCCAAAGCAATGATGAAGGATTACAAAAGCTTAAGCCTGTAGAATTAGCAAAGTTCATCTAATGTAGGACTTTGGAGACCTGCCTAAATTAGAATTTATATTTGAAATAACTGTTTTTTGTTTGTAATTTCATATTCTCTAGGATACTACAAAATTCTTTTCAAGTAGAAGATTTATTTTAGACATTCACAAATGATTGTGGCATTCTATTTGCCTAGAATTTTCTTTCAAGTGAGGTATATTTAGAAATTAGTTTATAAATAACTCCAATAGTTCATGTATAACATGATAATGTGAATAATCCAGACAAAGTTGCCAACAAATGGATGCTATTAATTTATAAATTTAGAAAAAGAGCAATTTTTGGAGACTTTGGTGTAGCATGGTATGAGGAGAGTAATTGAATGAGATCTTTTTTTTTTTTTTTCTTCTATCTATACATAACACAGGAAGAAATTTCCTTAAGTACCTCTTAATTACTCATACAATGAGGGAAAAAATCTAGGTTTAACGTTTGTTTTTATTTTGTTTTTGTTGTTTAGTTTATGCTAGGGCTTGACCTCTGGGTCTGGGCACTGTCCCTGAGCCTGTTTTTGCTAAAGGCTACTGCTCTTCAACTTTAAACTCAGTGCCACTTGGAACTAGCTATTCCTTACGAGTTTATTGGAAATAAGAATCTAAGGAACCTTGCTACCTGGGTGGGTTTGAAACAAAATCTTCAGATCTCAATGTTCCCATATTCAGATCTCCTGAATATCTATGATAGATAAAAATAATATATAATAAAATTAATATAAAATAATAATAATATAAATACTATTTGCAAATATTCTGATCTCAAGAATGCCACTGGAGGGAAAATGATGCAGAAAAGTTTATTGTAGTGTTCTTTGCACAATTGGGAGGGCATCACAGCAGAAGTGTAGTATTTTTTTTCACAATAGTGATAAGCTAGTCATGATGTTAATTCAGGCAATTTTTAGGTGCACCTTACAAGTTGCAAACTGTTGGGCTAGGATGACTTTACAACATAAAAACTTAGGATTGATTGTCATAGATATAATAGCTTACTCTGATGATAAATGTTTACTCTTCAGGAATTAATTATTATAGATAGGTCATAGTTTTATCTTCTACCAGAATGTGCCTATTTTTTATTGACTTTTAAATATGTAACATCTCATTGGAAATTTGATCTATTGCAGAATTACTTAAAATGTAAACAGATGCTTTTTTAAATGTCTCTGGTATGGCATGATCAGAATTTGAAAATGATTAGTTAGTAGTCATCTGAATTTTGAAGAATAATTATATTCTGTCCTCTTAACAGTTATTCAGTTTTAAAAGTTAGGAATTTCCATAGAATTGAACTTTCTTAGGTTATAGTGTGAGATAATGGTTTTTTCAACATAAAGGCAAGTATATTGTGAAGATATTCCATAGTTTGATAACATTCAAGTTGATGACCCTCTAATAAAGAAAGGGGGAATAAAATTGTATTTACTATACCAATACAGTGAAATTATATTTTATGTAAGTTATTTTTTAATTTAATTATATTGTCAAGGTGATATATAGAAGGGGTTGCTGAATTGTAAGATGATGAATAGATAACATGTAGAACTTTTTACCCACTACCTCACTTTTCTCACAGTTTTCCTTCACCCCAATACCCTTCACAAGTTGTAATGTAAGTTTTCATCATGTTGTCTTGTGAGCATTGATATTACATTGGTTTGTCCTTTGTCCTTTGTCGTGCCATGTTGTTGTTCCTCTTCCCTTCCCTAATTAAAATAAATATGTATACAATGACACATGATACTGAAATCAAACACAGCAGGGGACAAACCATAGGTGAAAACACAAAAGAAAAAAGAATCACAGAATACATTAAAAACAACAACCACAAAGAAAACCTTTGTTTCCATATGTAGGAGTTCATTTTGCTCATCATCATCTTATACATAGCTACTGAGCCATTCTGCTCATCTGCTAGGGCTATCCTAGATATTTCCTACTTGTTATAAATTAGGGAAAAGATGGAATCTCTTTCTTTGTGTCTTGTTTATTTTACTTAGTAGTATTTTTCCATTTCCGTATGAATTGGAAGCATTTTGTCACATGTATCACATTTTGTCAATTCATTCATCTACTGAGAGGCATATTGATTTAAAACATGACTGCATGTAAGTATCACTTAGGATAATTCAAAAATGACAGATGCCACCTCCCCAGATATTCTAAAATCATGATTTTTATTGAAGATAGGATTTCATGGTGGTACAAGTGTTGAGATATCTGGATGAGTCTAATGTATATCTTGACCTGAATTAAGAAGAAAGATATCCAATATCATATGGGTTAAAATGGTGGTGACAAAATATCCCCTTGAGAAAGATATAGGAGGCTGCCAGAAGTATGAAGCAGTTCAGATAATTTTGAAGGATTTAGAAATGCAAGCTCATGTATGTCTCTTTAAATAAAAATTATGTAATTGGAAGGGCAAAAGATGGGGAGGGGAAGAAAATGACTGACAGCAGATCATTGTCCCAAGTTAGAGTATAAAAAGACATAATCTACAACTTCCCAGTTAAAGAGAGAGTAATATACTATGTCCCACTTAATTTAGGTATATGCAAAATATTTATTTGGGTTTTTCCTATTTAACCCTCCAAAATAAATGAAGTCTTATAAGAAAAATTATGTTATTTACATTACTTCAATGTGAACACTAACTGTGAGGAGCCCTCTTTTTCTCAATTTGCACTTGGAAAATAGTCCCTAAGTTGAAGATGATGCGACTGATTAGAGTCAGAGTTAGGGGCTTCTACTTGTACAACTATCCTAGAAGAGTTTAAAGCAATTTTCCCCCAAGATATACAACTACATTTTCTTAAGCTGTACTTTGAACATACTCTCACACCTGAGCACATAATTTGAAATTATACTTCAGCATTTCCTTGGCACATTCTACTTTGTGCCTTTCGCTTTTTTACACATTCCTTTTGAGTTCATAGTTGCTCTATTTCCATTTCATCTATACAAACTGCTAAGAACATTGTTCAACTACCTGTTCTTGTTTGCACAAGACCAGTCTATGTATGAAAGTACTTTGTCCATATTAAGCAATAGGGTAGTACTCACTCTTTGAGGAGAAAAGTTGCACAGTGTAACCCTATGCTCATATTAGAGGATGTAGGATTTAAAGCATTTTGAGACAAACTGATATTAGAATTGAAAGTCTCCTTAGGTCAATTTCCTTGGAGCTCTTTAGTTTTCCCATGAGAAATATAAATAGCCACAAAATCGAGAGCTAATTAGCAACACTAGATCCTAAATGTCGTGTTAGTACAAGTAACCATTGTATTATTGTTACATCAAAATCCTTCCCTACTTACCTAAGGGTATGAGAAAATGAAAGAAAGGCATTAAAGCAAAATGTCTTATCTTTTTAGGCATTCAGTCGTATTGGTGAGGGTAAAGTCTGAACTCTTCCATTCAATAAAAGCTTGAAGTTTATAAAAGAATTCCCTACATATAAGAATTTGTGACAGGTTGATTGACAGGGTTATTTCACCAGGGAGATATCCCTAACAATAACTAAGTTAAATAGAGTATATGGAAGTTATGATGTGTCAATGGCTATTGAGGCATTTTCTATTCTAAAGAATCAATTCGAAGAGTCTTCAGACACATCAGTAATGCTGTATGCTCAACCTAATACTTGGTGTTACTTGTCCTACATTTATAATGAATAGGCTGATAAGACATCCAAACATATCTAAAAATATTTCAATAAAATCCAAAGCTGATGTGGAAAGATGGGCCACACATTGGAACTGTAGGACAAATTAAGGTTTTCTGTGCTGTAGTTCACTCTATAAACTACTAGATAAACAAAGTCTTCACAAATATTCACACAATACCTATGAGTAAAGTTCATGACAGTTATATGTGTATAATTCTTCTAAGGTCAGGATTAAAGCATTGGTTCCCAACATTTAAAATCAACAGGATCTGTTGAATTTATAGATCCAGAATTTTATGGCTTCATATTCATATCCCAAAATTTTATCAATATGACTTTCACCAAAACAATGTTCTTATTGAACTTGTCTATGTCCTTTTACTTATCAAATCCAAATAGCATATTTTTTTCAATATCTTCTTGCAAATTCCTTCCTTTACTTCTGTAAATCTGTGTTTATTACTTTTTTCCCCTTATTTATCTCTTTCTTCCAATCTTGTATACAGTGGTGCCCACATTGCTCACACCTGTGTCAGAACTTTCCTTTTCCTTTTCCCTTCAATAATACCCCCAATTATATTATTCTTGTTCATATTCATGGTCTTAGATATTTTGATGATGTTTAAACAGACACATCTTTGCATCTAAACTTCAGAACTATTAGAATTTTTCCCCTAAATCCATCATTTCCACCTGTGGTCCTTATAACTAAGAGTAGCACTAACACAGTTGCCAGCCAAACGTGTGGAAGCACATTTGATTTCTTCTTACCCTTCTACTCCTTCCTATTAGATAAGATGAATGATCAAGATTTTCTCAGTTTCTGTCACTGAAATGATTTCTATTTTTTGGTTGGGTCCTGTCGTGGGGCCTGAATTCTGGGCCTGGGTGCTGTCCCTCATTTCTTCAGCTCAATACTAGGACTCTAGCACTTGCGCCAGAGCACCTTTCCTGCTTTTTTTCTCTGCTTATGTGGTGCTGAGAAATCGAACGCAGGGCCTCATGCATGCAAGGCAAGCGCTCTCCCACTGAGCCACCTTCTCAGCCCCCACTCAAATAATTTCTATATACTCCTTTTTATGCCCCTGACACCAGCCTGTTTCATTTACTCAACACTGTCACTTAGTCCTAAAACAACCATTTCCAAAGTATGCTTTTTCCCCATAGTCTTTTCATATTGGTCCTCTCCATCACCAAATTACTCTCTTTGTAAGCACACAGAGTGAAGTGTTCAGACACAAATTCTAGTATCATTATTTACTCACTACATTGACTGTTGGCCTTACATTTCTCATCTATAAATGGATGTTATCTACCAGAAATAATGAAGAATATATGTGTTGACTTCTAGAGCAAGAAAAAAGAAAAGTGAAGAGTCCTTACATTTTCCACCTTACCTTACAAATAAGGAAAGAGTCAAATTCAGTTTGTTGGTATAAAGTCACAAATTGTTTCCTGCAGAAATAAAAATAAATTTCACCTCCTGGCACTAAGGTCTATGTCCTTTTAAGGTAACTACAGATAGGTAAGTGGTACTATGTAAATAGTGTCATATTTTTCATATGTACTGAAGAACATACCCTTAATATATCATTGACAACACTGGTTATTGAATAGTATCTATATGAGAATATTTTTGAACTAATCACACTAAGCTGAAAACTACATCTTAGTCCATCAAAATGTGGAAATAATTAAGTTTATTTATAAGAAAATAATACCACCAAGAAAAGTGTGTATACATTAGAGAGACTGCAGGAATAACATTACGGTTTTTACTGTTTCTACCTGTTTATATGATATTTCTTGATATTGAAACTCTCCTCTTGTTATTCTTATTATATGTAATCCAACGCTATTTATTACTATATATTCATTGTGGGAAATATAGCTTCAAAAATGTGTAAATTTTTTTCCTTTTCAATCACAATATTGTCATTATCAGGTTACACTGTGGTCATCATCATCCTCATCAAAATTATTATTAGCATCATAAGTGCTAACTATTGAAACTCTGATATGTACCTATGATTTGTGATTATTTGTCTTTTGATTAATAATTTTAATGTTACCACTGTGCATGCATCCATATAAAAATTTTGAACAAAGAAACAAAAAAACTAAACCATAACAGTTAGCTTGACTATGTGCTTATAACAAATTATAGAATAGATTTTTGAAGTTTTGCAATTTCCTAACCAGTATGAGTTAACTTCCTCTCTCCCCACCACTACACACAAATATTTAAGAGTTTGAACAGAATTATTTCAAGTAATATACTATAAATATTAATACAATATCATGTATATATCTAAAATTCCCTTAAAAGTAATAAACGCTACATTCTATTGAAATATTAGTTATTTTATTCTAGGAAACTTTTGGAAAAATAGACTGTATATCTTTGAAATAAAAAGGTCAAAAATGGTAGCATAAAAAGTTTTAGAGGGAGTCTGTCTTCAGAAATATATATCTATATCTATATCTATATATATATATATAATATGTATAATTTAGTGAAACAAAAATCTTGAGATATAATTAAAGTTAAAAAAAATACATTACACCAAGTGCCAATGACTCACACCTATAATTCGAGCTATTCTGTGTAATGAGGTCTTAGAATTGTGTTAGAAACTAGCCGAGACAGAAAAGTGCTTGTTAGATTCTAATCTCAAATTAACCACTAAAAACAGGAATTAGCTCTATATTTCAAGTTGTAGAGTGCTGGCTTTGAGCACAAAATGGCTTAGGGACAATGCCTAACCTTGCAAACAACATCAAGAACAACAACAAAATATATCACATTAATTTCACAGAAGCATCTTTTACCTGCTGTGAACATTTCTTAGAAACATGAATACATGCGCATGGAAAATGTTAGGTAAAAAGTAGAGAATATTTACGTCTTTGTTAAAGACATGACTATTTAGATTGTTTAAGATATTTAGGTAATGATTCGAAATTAAGAATAATGATAATATATTGGGACTGGTCTTTTATTCTATTTTACGATAGTAATAAAATGATATTTGTAATTATTCTGTAAAATTGCTCTTGCTTGGTATTTTAATTATAATAAGTGATAAACTTTTTTAAATGATTTCCATAGGAAAGGATAGTTTTAATGGTATTAATTCTTTGGTAATTTCAATACAATTAAGAAAATTATTGCAAGGCTGGTTTGCTCTAAGACTATATTTGTTTTCTTGTTCTAGTTTTCATATGTTCGTAGAAATTAAAATTCCAAAAATTCAATGGATGTTGGCATTCAGGATCATCTTCATAGATACTAATAATGATACTAATAATGGAGTCACTTAAGTGGAATTGTTTTATTTCATTTGTTTTTGTCACAAATAAATCAAGATGATTGTGTATTTTGTTTCTTTTCACGTTATTGGTTCTTATCCTGAGAATACTTTTTTCTAGCAAAGTAGAGAAAAACAATTGGATTGAGCAAGTAACATATGGCTATCATAAAATGCAGATGCATAGATTTGTGTTTTCTATCATTTGCTAAAAGTTTCTTCCAGAAAAGGTTATCAATTACGTATAAGTGATGTATAATTCCTAGATATTCCAGTTATCACATACATTTTTTGATTGGGTTAGCTCTGAATAAACTCAAAAAACAGACAATAAAACTCAAAATAAACAGAAATCACATCTTTGTTTTAGAAGCTGTAGTTTACAAAGAATTTTTAGCCAACAACAAAAACTTCTTTTTGGGTATTTTGTATTTTGTGTGAAGAATTTTCAACTATAGTTTTATTTTTTTGCTGACATGAAATTCACATGCAATATATTATCTCCTTTCATTGTATACATTTTAGTGCTTTGGAAGTGAATTGTGCAATCATAGGTTTTCTAAGCCTAATTTTTACAAACTTGCCTTTCTTCAAATAGAAATGCTATAAATTTTATAACAGATATTAAAATAGATATAAAATTGAATTACAGGAATTTTTCCTGCATAAATCTTCTATAGGGTGTCTTTTCAAAATTTGTTTTGGGGAATTATTTTCAGGTTCTCACTCATACTGTCCAAGTGCACTGTCAATGATCTACATTCCCGATCCATACAAGTTTTTTACTTGTCTTTAATACATACATAGAAGTGTAATGGCTAGAACATATACAATTCTCTTTGACCTTTTGAAGACTTGAAAACTTGCTTGCTAAATGACTGTAGTATTACACAAATCATTCTGCTATGCGGAGTATATCAATTTCTCCACAAATGCATTACTATATTTTGTGTCTTCTTTTTATATTATGGTCATACCAGTGAGCTTTCTTTTTCTTTTTTCTTAGATACTAAAAAGGAGCTTAATTCATATGCTTCTATTGACTATTAATTTATATATGTTCTTTATAGAAATATCCTGTTCGGGAAAAATTTATACAGAATTAGAAAATATAAAAGTACTTAAGATTCAGGATCACTGTAGAATTAACATCGTAGCATTAACAAATATGTGCCCTCTATCTGTTGGATATGTTTTCACTACTTTCATAGAATTAAGAAAGGTTATCAGTTGATATTAGTTTATTCTTGCTTTTCTTTATCCACTAATGCTTACCATGTCAACTTTTTGGAAACCTTTACTGATCCATTGTCATGAATTTTTGCATTTATGTTTTGTAGGTTTTTACAACTCACATTTAGTTTGATAATTTTTTTTTAATTTTTGTATAAGGTTTGAGGAAGTAGTCTAAGATCATCCTTTATAACTAGAGAGGCAATAGTGCCAATACACCCATTTAAGATTCTATATTTATTTCATTAAGTCATGGCATCCTTTTCAAAATCTATTGACAATAAAACTAAGAATTTATTTTTGATAAATCTGTTACATTCTAATATATGTCGGTTCTTTCACTAATAAACATGGTAATAAGAATCAAATCTATTATGAGGCCTCAAGCTACACCATTTTACAAGATTGTTCTGACTGACCTGTATTTGACTGTGGCAGTCAAATATGTAAGAAATGAGGCAATATGCCATTCATTTGCACTTAATAAGTGAGAAAGAATTTTCGAGGTCTTTTAAAATATATCATAAGTTTAATGAAGAATCTATTCTGTCACATAATATGATAATCAGATAAAGATGATATTAGAGAAAAGAACAGATTGTGCTAAGTTTTGGGATGTTAATGTATGTACTTCTTTTGGTTTTGGAAAATTGTGCGGATTTCAACTTGGGGTATTGTTCTTGCTAGGCTGCATATCAGTGGTTAATTTTAGTATAGGGGTTCCCTTTCCACAAGAACATGCACCTGATCTGTCCTTTTATTCTTCCCATCATCAATGGCATCAGAGTTGCACACCTACTTGTCTACCTTCCTGGATTCTGCAGTCCTTCCAATCTTAGTCTCTAGATAGTGCAGGATGGTGGAAATGATCCAATGCACCCAGCTATAAATTGAGAAGGAACTTCCCTAAAATTTGTCCTGGTTTCTGTTCTCAAGCCTCCTAAGTAGTTAAGAGTACAGATTGGAGCCCCTGGTGCCAAGCAGTAGTATTTTTAAAACAATTAGAAATAAATATGACAGGCTTGTGATAACCTCAGGAAAAGAATAAAAGAGCAGTGAAGCATAGAGGACAGACAGAATATTAACTAGCTACTCAGAGGGTGAATCAGCTTAGCTAGCTACTCGGGAGGCCAAGATCTGAAGAACACTGTTCAAAGCCAGTCCAATCATGAAAAAACATGTGATTATCTCCAAAAAACCAGAAGTGCAGCAGTGGCTCAAGTGGTAGACCACTACCTTGGGCACAGATGCTTAGAGCAGGAATGATGAGTGCATGCATGAGCACATGAACATGCACGTGTGTGTACAGGCACGTGTGTGCACACACACACAAATGAGTATTTCAATGCAGAGTTCTTTATTTTTTTAACCTTGCTGCACTTTATTTCCCTGTATTAGTTCACAAATTAACAAAATCAGCTAAGCACCTATTTACATACAACTCCTCATGTTTCTCTAAAGTCTACTCTCTTTTTGGCAGCCTGCTCTTATTTGACCCAAAAGTAAATTATTCAGAAGATCAATTCATCTCCCTCAACTCTGTAATGTTAGATGATTGTTTAAGTTCTTCCTAGCAATACAATTTTGTGAAATCCTGCGTCAAGCAGCATATTTTTTTCATGAAATGGCAAGCCTCTCGAAAAAAAAAATATATATAGGTTTTACTCCTCCTGGCAAGCATCTGGAAATTTATTACCTTCATATAATCCATGATATGTCTGTGTATGCCAAAGATGGCTGTGAAAATAAAAAGAACCTTCTAAGCACATAGAATTCGTATAAAATTAATAGGTATGAAGGTTTTTTTTTATATTCTGAAAATACCATACAGAGGAGTTACAATTACATGGGCAAGATAATGAGTTCATTTCTTATCAAGCATTGTTGCCTCCTCCTTTATTTCCCCTTCCTATCCCCTTCCATCTCACCTCTCCTGCCTCACCCCATTATACTCCGGCTTGCGAAAGTTTTAAAGTTCGTTTTTCGACATAACATCTTCTACATCTCATTGTTACAATGGGTCCAACTCTATCCTTTTTTTGATTTGTTTTTTCCATGCCCCTCCATAAATTATACCAACATAAAATATAGTGAAAACAGGAGTTATATCGTGGGGGAGGGACATACAAAGCAACAAAAATTCATCTTATAAATATGTTAAAAACAGTAGCATGAAAAAAAAAATTGAATACTTATCTTGGGGTACATTTCACCTAACATCAACGAATCTTACCTTTTCTGCTTGTCTCAGACATATACTATTTATTACCAATAAGGGAAACCATGGGGCCTATGAGTATTTAGGCCTGGCTTACTTCACTTAATATAATTTTTTTCCAAGACTTTCATTTTCCTAACAATGGGGCAATGTCATTCTTTCTGGTGGAGAAAAAGAATTCCATTGTGTATATATACCACAATTTCTTGATCCAATCATCTACTGAGGGGCATCTGGGTTGGTTCCAAGATTAGCTATGGTAAATAATGTTACCATAAACATAGTTGTGCTGGGAGCTTTAGTGTGGTCTTCTTTGTGATCATTTGGGTAAATGCCCAAAAGTGGGATTGCTGGTTCATAGGGGAAGTCTATGTGGAGTCTTTTGAGGAACCTCCATACCACTTTCCAAAGTGGTTGAACAAGTTTACACTCCCACCAACAATGCAGTACGTTTACCCTAACCACATCTAATCCTGCATTTGTTGTTATTAGAGTTCTTGATTTTTGCCATTCTAACTGGCGTGAGGTGGTATCTCAATGTTGTTTTGATTTGCATTTCTTTTATGGCTAGGGATTTTGAGCATTTCCTCATGTGTCTATTGGCCATCCTTCTTTCCTCTTCAGAGAAGTTTCTCTTTACGTCTTTAGCTCACTTATTTATTGGGCAGTTGTTTCTTTTAGGATTTGTTGTTGGGTAATTTAATTTTTTTGGAGTTCCAGATATATTTTAGATATGAGACCCTTGTCCATTGTATGGCTAGCGAAGATCTTCTCCCAATTCGTGGGCTTTCTATGGATCTTTCTAACTATGTCCTTTGCCATGCAGAAGCTCTGCAATTTCATGCAATTGCATTTGTCCAAACTTTTGTTGATTTGTTGTGTTTCTGGGTCTCTAGTAAGAAAGTTTAGGCCTGTGCCAAGGAGATCTAGCGTTTCTCCTATTCCATCCTGTAATGTTTTCAGAGTGTCTTCATGACTCTGAGGTCTTTGATCCATTTGGAGTTGATTCTGGTACAGGGTGATATATAAGGATCTAGATTTAGTTTTTTATAACTAGTTAACAAATTTTGAGAGCACCATTTACTGGAGAGACTGTCTTTCTTCCATTCTATATTTTTAGCTCCGTTATCAAAGATTAGATGGCTGTAGGACTTTAGGTTCATTCCTGGGTTTTCAATTCTATTCCATTGGTCCTGAGGTCTGTTCTTATGCCAGTACCAAGCTGTTTTGATTACTATGGCTTTGTAGAAGAGTTTGAAATTTGGTATTGATTTCCTCCAGCACTGTTCTTTCTGTTAAGGATCGTTTTTTGCTATTCGGGGTGTTTTATTGTTCCATATGAATGTTTGGATTGCCTTGTCTATTTCCTTGAAGAATGAGGTTGGAATATTGATAGGTATCACATTCAATTTTTAGATAGCATTGGGAAGTATTGCCATTTTCATGATGTTGATCTTTCCAATCTAGGAACATGGAACTTTTAGCCAATTTCTAAGTCTGTTTTGGTTTCCTTTTTCAGGTATTTAAAGTTTTCATCATAGGGTTCCTTCACTACTTTGGTTAAGTTAATTCCTCGGTATTTTATTTTTGGGGGGCTATTACGAATGGAGTTGCTTTCATAATTTCAGCTACACTTTTCTCATTGTTGGCATACAGTAAATCCATTGATTTTTCAGGCTTAATTTCATACCCTGCTACTTTGCCAAAGTTTTGAGTCACCATGAGTAACTTGGGAGCGGAGGAGTCTTTAAATACAAGATCATGTCATCTCCAAAGAGGGAGAGTTTGACTTCTTCTTTCCCTATTGGGATCCCTTTTATGTTTGCATCTTGTCTTATTGCTGTAGATAGGGATTCTAATACTAGATTGAAGTACAGTAGAGAGAGTGGGCATCCTTGTCTCGTCCTGAGTTCAGAGGAAATAGCTTTAGTTTTTCACCATTGAGTATAATGCTTTCTGTAGTTTTGTAATACACAGCCTTTATTGTATTGAAGAAGGTTCCATGGATTCCTAATTTTTCTAGGACCTTCACCATAAAGGGGTCTTGGATCTTGTCAAAGTCTTTTTCTGCATCTATTGAGATAACCATGTGGTTCTTATCCTTGCTCTTGTTGATGTGATGAATTATGTTAATTGATTTGCGTATATTGAAGCAGCTTTGCATCCCTGAAATGAATCCTGTTTGATTGTGCTGTATAATTTTTTGGATGAATTGTTGAATTTAATTAGCCAAAATTTTGTTGAGAGGCTTTGCATCAAGGTTTATCAAAGAAATGGGTCTATAGTGCTCTTTCTTTGATGAGGGTGTTGGGATGAGGGTTATGATGGCTTCATAGAAAGCTTTCCGTGGTGAACTTTCTCTTTCAATTTCATTGAAGAATTGGAGGAGTATTGGTGTGAGCTCTGCTTTGAAGGTCTTGTAGAATTCTGCTGTAAAACCATTTGTTCTTGGGCTTTTCTTAGATGGGAGGTCTCTTATTGCTGTTTCTATTTCAGTGCTTGATATGGGCCTGTTAAGATGGTTTAACTCATCTTGGTTTAGTTTTGGCATGTCAATAATTGCCAGGAAAAGGTCCATTTCTGCTCTCAAACATATTATCATGAAGTTTTGAGCAGTATTCCTTTATAATGTTCTGAATCTTGGTTGTTTCTGTAGTGATGTTTCCATTCTCATCTCTGAGTTTATTTCTTTGGGCGTGTCTCTTCTTTTTCTGATAAGACTTTTTTATGGGTCTGTCAATTTTGTTATTTTTTTTTCAAAGAACCTTCTCATTTTTTTGATTCTTCCTATGGTTTTGTTAAAATTCTAATTCATTTAATTCTGATTGAATTTTAATTATTTCTTTCCATCAACTGGATTGGGGTTTATCTTGATGCTCTTTTTCAAGGAGTGTCAGATCTCATTAAATTGTTGGTTTCAGTTCTCTCCAATTTGTTGATGTAGGACCTCAGAGCTATAAACTTGCCTCTGAATCATGCCTTTGCTGTGTCTCGAGGAGCAGATAATCTCTGTGCTAATTTTTGATGAATATCATGAACATTTGAACTTCATTTCTAAGCTCTTCCATGATGCACTGGTGCTTCAACAGTGTGTTTTTCAGCCTCCATGTGTTACTGGACTTTCTTTGGTGGCTGTTCGTGTTGAGTTCTAATTTTATTCCCTTTTGGTCTGAGAGAATGCAAGATATGAATTCAATGTGTCTGAATTTTGACAAGGTTGATTTGTGACCTAAAATGTGGTGTATTTTGGAAAATTTTCTATGTGCTGCTGAGTAAAAAGTGTGTTCTGATGCTACTGGATGAATATTCGCTAGATGCCTGCTAAATCAGTTGATATATGCACTTGTTTCGATCGGCAGTTTCTCTGTGGATTTTTTGCCGAGTTGATCTATTTAGTGGGGATAGTTGTGTGTTAAAGTCCCCAACAATTAATGTCTTTGGATCTATGTGAGATTTAAAGTAGTATTTCTTGGATAAATTTGGGTGCACTATTGTTTGACAATATTTAGAATTGTAATATCCTCCTGAAGGAGAGATCCCTTAATTAGTATGTAGTAACCTTCTTTATCTCTTCTCAATAATTTTAATTTGAAGTCTATTTTATCTGATATTAGGATTGCAACTCCTGCCTATTTATGGGGGCCATTTGCTTGGTAGATTTTGTTCCAGCCTTCACTTTCAAAATGTGTTTGTTTTTTTATGGGCAAGTTGTGATTCCTGAAGGTAGCAGATAGAAGAATCTTTCATTTTAAACCAACTAGACAGTCTATGTCGCTTAATTAGAGAGTTAGATCCGTTAATATTGAGAGATAAGACTGAGCGTTATTTGGGTGTTCCTGCCATTTTATCCACCTTCTTGGGGGCTACGCGTACTGGGTTCTTCCTATGGTTCTTGGATTCTGTTTGAGTGTGGTTTCTTGGCCTTTATTATGGTCTTGTTGGTTTTCTATGTGTAGGACATCTTTAAGTAGCTTTTGTAGAGCTGATTTGGTGGAGATATATTGTTTATTTTTCTTTGCTATGGAAGAGTTTTATTTGACCTTCAGTTATGAAGGAGAGTTTAGCTGGGTACACTATTCTTGGTTGATAGTTGTTTGTCTTTAGGGCATGGCATACATCATTTCAGGCTCTTCTTGCTTTAATTGTCTCTGTTGACAAATCTGAGGTAATTCTAATTGGTTTTCTTTTATAGGTGACTGATCTTTTCTCCTTGACAGCTGTAAGGATCTTTTCCTTGGTCTGAATTGATCCTGTGTGGATTATAATGTGACTATGGGATGTCCTGTTCTTGTCTGGTTTATTTGGAGTTCTAAAAGCTTCTTGTATCTGAATATGCCTATCTTTTTGTGTGTTTGGAAGTTCTCTGCTGGGAGCCTGATAAACAAATTTTCTAAACCATTAACTTCTGTATCTATGTGCTCCTCTACACCCATTTCCCTCAGGTAAGGCCTTCTGATGGTGTCTTTCAAGTGTTGAATATATCTATCATATTTCTTGGAATTGTCTTGGATAGTTGTATGGTCTTTATCTATAATACCTAGGCTGTCTTCAATGCTGGAGATTCAATCTTCTGCATGGTCGAACCTACTGTCAAGACTTTCTATATTTTTCATTTCTTTTCTTTCTAATTGGTCGGCTTTTATTGCTTCAAATACTTTGTTGGAGCTTTGTTTTAGGTCTTATATGAAATTCTTTACTTTCTTAATTTGGTGTTCAGTGTTTATTCTCAAATCACTTAGTTGATTGGTTATGGTTTCCTTGTACTCCCATTCCTTCTGTTGGACTCCATTCAGCATTCCTTTGTGGTCTCCCTGACTCCTTTCAGGTGTCTGTTTGTGGATTCCATGAATGGCTCTATAGATCTTTGTCTATGCTCATCCCGCTCTTGCAATTCTTCTATTCCTCTTTGATTAGATTTCTCATGTTCATGCAACTTCTGTAGTTCTCTTTGACTGATCTCAGCCTGCTCACACAATTCCTTTATTTCTCTTTTAGTGTTCTCACCCTGTTCACGCAATTCCAGTATCAAACTTTGAGCAGCTTCCTCACAGCCATGAGCTTCCTGTTTTGATCTTAGGTTTGCCTCCTGTCTCTCCCTATCACACACACACTGAGTCCTTTACAGGGTTTCAATCTTTTCATTCACCATATTTACCAGTAGTGTTTGTAGAGCTTTTTGGGAACTCTCCTCTGGATTATACATTGTCTGTTCTGTCACCTGATTATCTTGAGTGGGAATTGAGATACCTGGACTTGCCATTTTCCTTGTGTTTTTCTTGCTTATTCTGCCCCTTTGGGATGAAAGTAATGCCAGTTTTGTGCTAGAACACCATTTTTAGGCAAGCATCAACCAAAGTCCTGTAACTGCATAGTCAAAAGTCTGCGGATACAATCTAGTTCAACAGCTACAGTCTATTCAGCATTAAACAACTACATATTAATGGGCTAAGAATAGCAAAGAAGAATTTGACAAACCAGAAATTATTATGTTTAGGGAGAAAGGTGCGGGAAAATAGGGTTAGAGGGATATGGAAAGGTAAAAGGCGAGTGAAATTAACCACGTCCTAATCTCACAGAGGGAAATGGATTGGAAAGAATGATAGGAGAGAGAGAAGAAAAAAATTTAAAAAGGGACCAGAAAAAAATGGAAAGACAAATATTTAAACTCTTAAAAGTAATGAAAATTTAAAGAAGTAATATTGAGAGATGAATGGAGATAGGATGAGAGGAGGGGAGGGATAGAAAGGAGACCTGAAAAACTAAAAAATAAAAATACATCAAATATTGTATAGGTATAAATAGATAATAATGCTATTAAGGAATTTAATCTTTTTTTGTCAGTTTAATCTCTGAATATTTATTAGAAATAATAGTAACCCCAATAATAGTGTTTGCTATAAGTTTGTCACAAAAGAAACATACAAACCAAAAAGTTCAGAGACATAAATCTTAAAATATAATTTCATGATCATAAAGAATTAAAATATCAATGAATAAAAAATATAGTACATGCAGTATCTTTTTACAGAAAATATAAAATATTAAAAAGGGATGAAGGAATTCCTACTTAAATTTTGTGATAAATTATGTGCATGATGGTTAGAGCCAATAATATACTGGGATAAATTGTGTCCAAATTTATAGGTAAAATTATTATTGTTTGAACTAGCCTCTTAAAGGGTAAGGAATTTAATCTTAAGAGGTTTTGAATTGAGTAATACATTTTTGGATTAAGTATGTACACAATGGGGGATAAGGTCTTATAATCAGTGACAGGTATATATGAGGATGAGCAGAACAACAAATAATTCATGCAAAAAGAACAAAAGATGAAAAAGTAAAACAAATGAGAAAGAAAGAACAAAAAAGACCAAAAGGTCAGTAGAGATTTTTTTTAAAAAAGTACACACACACACATATACACCTAAAATAAAAATTATAAGAGTAAGAAAAAAAGATTAATAAAAACAATTTTTATAATTAAAAAGTAAAAATTTAAAAAAGATACAAAAAAAGACTTCTTTGATTTTGTTTTTGGGGGATTGATGGGAAGATCCTGTATCTCCCTTGTGTCTGTAACCAGTCTCTTGAAGTCTCTGCTCAGGTTGTGGTGTTTGGTTTTCCTGTGGCTTGATTGGTTTTTGAAGTCAGTTGGTTTGAGCAGGCAGAAAAATTCTCTGCAGTGCCAAGGATTTTATGAACCACCTTCCAGGCTAGTTCAGTTGGAGGTAGATCTGCTTTGAGTATCATAAAAGAGGGAGATGGCTGTTTCCTCTAGTTTAGAGTTGCTGTGATAAGGCTGGGTTCTGGGTAAAGTTGAGGCCTTTCAGCAAACAGTAGCTTTTCCCTGAGAGGCTAGCTTTTGAGACATTCACAGAGCCTAGCCTGTAGCCATTCTCAGGGTTTATGTTTACTGATTTTCAATTGATTGTCAGGGTTGCCATAGGCAGGGGCAGCCTCTGGCTCTGTTTACCCAGTGAAGAAAGCCACTCCTTCGGTTGTGTAGCTTTCTCTGCCTGGTTATGGTGACTTTCCCATGGGTGAAGTTGAGAATGGCAGGTCAGGGTAGGTACTTGTGACTCGCTAAATGACTCTTTTGTTTTCATCAAAGGACTGAGTTAGAGCTAACTGCTTAGCCAGGCCTTTGTCTGTATCAAAGATGGATATCTCCAGTGTTGGGGGGAGGGGTGGCCTTCCCTCCTCTGTTCCCTTTGAGAAGGAATGAGGATGTCAGTTTTGTACTCACGCTGGAGTGTTGGTTCCTAGGTAGCCTCTGGTCTGCTATCTGCAAGATGAAGATATCTGCTACTTGTCAGTTCTTGCTGGTGTTGAGTAAAATCTGCTCATATTTGTCCCAGACTCTCTGGGTTGTAGGCATGGTTGCTATGGATGCCACCTCAGCTGCCACAGCTGCCCCAGCCGCCCCAGCCATGGCTGCTGGAAAATGCTCTGATCTGTCTCTTTACCTGGATTTTCCCTCTCTGGCCAAACTCTCTGTACTGTGATGGCACACTTGGTGTGCCTAGGACTGTTCACTGGAACACTAGAACTGCTTTCTACGCGAGAACTTCTTTAGCCACCAGGTTCTTCTCCACCATCTTCTCAAAATTCCTGAAGGTGTTTAAATATTACTGGAATTGTTTCGGAATAAATAATTTTCACCTTGACTATCTTGAGAAAAAATTTGTTTCTCAGCACTATAGGTAAGAACTTGAGTGAAGGAAACAAAAGGAAAAATGAAGAACAACTGAACACACACATTCAAAAGAAAAAAAACAACCCAAGAAAACAAGTTAACTCAGTACTCAAGAACCTGCAGGAAATGCAAAGGTTTTTTTTTTTAAATAGCTACGATAAGCTTATCAAAATCCTGAGTACATGGGAGTCTACTGTTGTGAGGATAGTGGTTAAAGCTCAGACTGGACAGAAAGATCTGTACACAATGCCAGGCACCTGTTATTCTAAATTCCAGGAAGAATAACATGAAGTAGATTGAGCCCACGATCATACACAAGTAGGAAGCGAGATTCTATCTGAAAGTTATTCAGGATAATTTAGGGCTGGGGGCATGCCAAAGTGTTAAGAAGATCCATTTAGGAGACACAAGACACTCAATTCCAATTCTAATATTATGGGTATTAAAGAAAAAAACTATGATTTTAAATAATGGGAATAATTGTAAGATTTGAATATTTGAGTGGAGAAAAATGCATGAGAGAGATAGAGTTTACCCATGTTGCAATGCTTTGTACTTCAGTGATAATATTATGTGGTACTCCAGACATAACAGAGTTACCTTGCAAATGAGCATGGATGTGCATTTGGGTGAAGGAAATACTCTACTTACACAGGTGTAAATTAAATACTTTTTTGGGGGAGATTTTAGTTCTTGATCTAAGAGCCTGGGTGATATCTCTGAGTCTTTTCTCTCAAGGCTATCACTCTACTACTTTGAGCCACAGTTCCAATTCTGATTTTCTGTTGGTTGTTTGGAGATAAGAGGCTCATGGACTTTCCTGCCCAAGATGGCTTCAAACCATGATGGTCAGATCTCAGCCTCCTGAGTAACCAGGATTCCAGGCCTGAGCCATCCATTTTTTTAATAATTTCGTAAATTGTACAGTTACAGATGTTATAATTTATCATTATAACCTTTATAATATATGTGTGTATATTTATATCAATGCATACATATAGAAATATTTTAACATATTTTTATATCTACAGTAGATTTATGAAATCATCCTTCATTATAAAATAACATGGAAACAAGTTTAATGAGGAGCAAAGCAAAGGGAATTGTCATGTTTCTTGTTGTTGAATGAAATATGAATTCTGTGAATCAGTTTGAGAAAACCATTTAACAAAATGGATAATGACTACTAATTCCTATCCCTTTATTTGCCCATATTGTGCATCCTCACACATGAGTGTCAAAGTAAAACCACACTTTTTTGCCTTTGTATTTAAATCATATGTTATAATTTAGCGGTTATGTGAAGTAATCAAATAAAGATTAAAATAATAGTGAGACTATGAGTTAGAGCTGAAAATTATTTTAAATATAATAATAGCTAATTAAATTCCATATTTCTTACGTTTACTCTATTGTCATATCCCTTATTCCCACATTAGGAAAGTACATAGAAGATTCTCACTAAATTATGTGTAAAATTATGAAAAAATGTGTTAAAAGAATATGGGCACATTGGGGCTAGTAAAGTGGCTCAGTGGTAGAGCTTTTGCCTTGCATGCATGAGGCCCTGGGTTTGATTCCTCAGCACCACATAAGCAAAAAGAAGAAAGCTGGAAGTGGTGCTGTGGCTCCAGTGGTAGATTGCTAGCCTTGAGCAGAAAAGCTGAGGGACAGCACCAGAGGGGCCCAGAGTTCAGGCCCCTCGACCGGACAGAAAAAACAACAACAACAACAACAACAAAGAATAGGGGCACAGTGTGGTTTTAGCTGATTGAGACCTGTAGGGGGTAGTGTGTTTTTGAGGACTTGATAAACGTTGTGATGGAGATGAAGAAAGGGATATGCTTATTCTGGAAAATTGGCTAGAGGATTGCTCACATAAAAATAGTTATGAATTCTTCCAAAAGGTTACAGTAAAATCGCTCTCACAATCATGTTCACTACTGCACTATTCACCGTAGAGAACTTATGGAAACACTCCAGATGATCTTTAGCGGAGGGATGGTTGGACAAAGTGTTGCACAAATATACAATTAGGTTGCACTCATCCATTATAAAGACTGTTACAGCATTTGCAAAGAAATGGATAGATCTAAAATTATGTTAAGTAAACGAAGTCAGAGCCAGACACACCAAGGATGTGTATTTGGAAGCTAGAATTTTATGCAAGTTAAACAACTGTATTAATCAAAGCATGCTATTTGCAATGGAGTATTTATTTATTTATTTATTTATTTTTGGGTTCGGTCATGGGGCCTGAACTCTGGGCCTGGGTGCTGTCCCTCAGCTCTTCAGCTCAAGGCTAGCGCTCTACCACTTGAGCCACAGCGCCACTTCTGGCTTTTTTCTTTTTGCTTATGTGGTGCTGAGGAATCGAACCCAGGGCCTCAGGCATGCAAGGCAAGCACTCTACCACTGAACCACCTTCCCAGCACTGTAGAGGAGTATTTAAAAGTTGTAATTTCTTATAAAATTGAACTTTTAATTCAACAGAGTGAATACCAGGAGACTATCACTTGGAAAAGGTGAGGGAAAGTCAAAGGGAAGGATTAAATAGACTTCTGGAAGTAGAGAGTGAAGCCATAATATTCAATGCAGATAGTATGAAACTAGAAAAAATGAAAGTGGGGTGAGGTTTGGAAGGATGTGAGAAAGTTATGTAAAGATCCATTGTAATTATAAACCGATTCGTTGAATTTAAAACCCTTTGTACAACTATTTTATAAAAATATAATTAAAAACGATGGGGCTGGGAAGGTGGCTCAGTGGTAGATCGCATGCCTTGCATGCCAGAGGCCCTGGGATCGATTCCTCAGTACCACATAAGCAAAAAGAAAAAAAAGCCAGAAGTGGCGCTGTGGCTCAAGTGGTAGAGCGTTACCCTTGTGCTGAAGAGCTGAGGGACAGCGCCCAGGCCCAGAGTTCAGGCCCCATGACCGGACCCAAAAAAAAAACAAACAAAAAAACAAAAAAAAGATGGAGACATCTGATCTTAAACAATGAGTCAATATGATAATTTCCTGCTCAGAAATTTTCTTTGCAGGTATTTTCCTCATAATGACATAAAAGTGAACAACGCAATTAATATGAATATATCACTTTGCATATCCTAAATAGACACAATATAAAAATCGCAGTAAAAATATTAGAATATATCACATGATAAAATAACAGGTAGAAAGTATCAAACTCTGATTGTTTTTCCAAGTACTTTACCTTTGGTATCTAATTTAATCCTCACAATAATCCCATAAAGTGGAACTACTTCTATTTTTAATTCTAAGTTGATGATATTAAATCTTCAGAGTTGCAATTACTAGTACAAGATTGCACACACGGTAACTGTTAGCCTGCCGTCCATTCCCACCATATCAAATAACCTCATTCTATTTTGTAACTAAATACCAGCACTCAGTCTACTAATTCTAGGAAAATATCCCAAAATTATTGTGCACACTCTAATAATATTTCACTTTATCTTTCTTAGAAAATAGGTAACTAAGCCGGATACTGGTGGCTCATGCCTACAAAGCCAGCTACTCAAGAGGCTTAGATCTGAGGATTGTGGTTCAAAGCCAGCTCTGGCAGGACAGACTGTGAGATTCTTATCTTTAATAAACCACTAGTAAACTGGGAGTGGCACTGTGGTACAAGTGGTAGAGTGCTCGCTTTGAGTGGAAGAGCACAGGGACAGTACCCAAGCCCAGAGTTCAAGCCCCATGACCAACAACAACAAAAAAAAAGAAAATAAGTAACTGTAATATGAAAAGTCCAAGTTCATAATCACTTACACCTCCCTGGTGAAAGGAATTGCTAAACTATAACATTCTTGATTTCTAGCTCAAAATAGTAGAAATCATATTTTATCCCTTCACTCAACACTGCACTGCCTGGTGACCCCATCTCTAGTTAATACAGTCTTACTGAAAGTATGACCTGCCCAATTCCTGACGGAAACAGACTGCAGGTCTTTTGGAGCAATCATTTCCACACTGTAGTTCACCTAAATTGTTTACCATTAGAAGTATTTTGATTGTTTTTTTTACCCAACATTTTGAGAGAAATGTACTACTTTAAAATGTTATTAAAGAAAGACTGATATAAAAATCACTTTGACCCCAGATAAATATTTTACCTTTCATATACCCAAAAATGCAGTCTGACCTATCATTAATGTTAGGAACGAGAGGTTAAAAATCATAGACACCAAGACCTAAGTATGAATTAAAGACTCTCCAACTTGTGAATACAATTGGTTTAAAAAGACATCAATACTACTGCATTTTTAAATTCCCTATGAAAATGATAATATTTCCCTATGATAATGATAAACTATTAACACTTAAAAATAACTCATTTTCTTGGGAGTAGGACACAAAACACAAGGTTAATCCTAATCGTTTTAAAAGACCTTTATTTATACAAAAACTCACTCATAACTATAAAGATTATAAAACTCACTGAAGTACAGAGACACAAAGGAAATAATTTAACTGCATCATGTACATTCAATGGACTGTTAATGGAAAACAAAGTTATACTAATAATTAGCTTACCCAAGTCACTTACATTCTTTTATTCTATTCCATTTACTTTCATAAAAACTGGGTTTTCATTGCATTTTCTTTTTAAAAATTGAAGGTATATAAAAGTTGAAAAGCAATTTGCACCATTGAAGATCAACAAAAGTTAATGACCTAACTACACAGGAAGTTCCTATATATTATAGCAACACATTGACATTACAACTAAGAATAAATACAAATGGCAAAAGTATGATCAGGTCCACTAGAAACCAAAACACCACCACCATCAAAGGCAGCAAAAAAAAAAGAAAAAAAGAAAAAAGAATGTTTTCATTTTCTGCAGTTTGTTTCCATAAATAGCATATTAAATGTTCAGAGAAGTTCCAACTTTGTGTTCCTCTCCTATAGGCTACATCTTTGTAAAATATTTTGTCTATATTATTGAATGTACCAAAATTTTCTTTACTATTCTTCCGTGCTTTCTGTAGTCATTGCTTTATAAGCTCATTTTCATCACACTTAAGTAATTGTCTATAAAAGATACTGACATGTCTACATTTATAATCACATGTATATGCATGTATAAACATATGTAACTTATTCCCCAAACAGAATCACTGTAATTTCCAAGAAGACATGTACTCTGTCTTTGGTGTTCATTTTCATTCACTAATCATAATACCTGTGAAAAATCCAGTGAGAGAATAAAAACAAAAAAAAAAAACAAAAACTGGGTTTTCATAAAATGACACATAAAAAAGACTATATACCCACTTACATTTTCAGATCTTAACAATATTTATTTCAGAAATTTTGGCTCTATAGTCAATGAAATGAAATAATACTAAAATATTCAAAGGATTTTCAGAAATTGCAAGACTTGCTCTGGGATGTTATGTATATTGGAAAAGATATTCAAAAAGCCTTTTTTGTTAAAGTTGCCATAGTTACTCCCACAAAAGAGCCATTAGTAAAGATCCCTGTGCATGTACAAAATACCTTCAAATGCATCCACAATCTGGACATGACACATGCTTTTTGTTTATTCGTTTTTGAAAGGAATATCTAACAAGCATATCCACAATACTTATTTTCAGACAATAAGATGAAATATTCCAACGTAGTATGGGTTTGATTATCTCTTAGTGAGAATAGATATGATCTTGCAAAGAAAGTTATTTTCAACAGAAATCCAGAAAGAGTTTATCCAACTTGTGTTTCACAGGAATAACCAGAGAGTAATACCTGTTTGGTCAAGTCGGTCCAAATCACTCCATGAGTGTATCTTAAAAGTATAACCAATTTAAGAAGTCACATACGCATTTTGTACTGATAATCAACTTACAGCAAAATAACTTACTACCTAATTATGTCTGTATCTTCTTACCCAACATACAATAAGAGTTGAAAGCGTTCTCTTTATCTAACTTAATGTTATAAATGCTTTGATTATGATGACGTTATTATTAGACAAATAATATATACAGAAGGGTGGATCCACTGAAAAGACATGACAGAACACTGATATATAAAAACATTGCAACACAGTTAGCTCTTTTCAGCTTCACCCTGTCCACATTGGCAAGCAACATTGCAACAGCACATGCACACATATACACATACACACATGTTCGCACATGTACACACACATATACATGCATGCTAAATTCAGGATTTATTGTACAAAAAAGTTCAAATAAAATTTTAGTGATTAGGACAAATGATAATATGCCTTATTACAAAATAATACATAAACCATCACCACGCATGTTATATTTTACCTGCTTCTCCACATGTGACCACTTAATTTATTTTTAATTAATTAATAACCTTATTAATTAATTTATTTGTTTGGTGTTAATACTAGGGCTTGAACTCAGGGCCTGGCTTTGTCCCAGAATTTATTTTTTGTTTCAGTTTTCTCAAGACTAGCATTTTACTGCTTGTACCACAGCTCCATTTTTAGCGTTTGCTGGTTACTTTCAAATCAGATTCTAATGGACTTTTTTTTCTTGGTCTGCTTTCAAACCACAATCCTCAGATTTCATCTTTCTGTTTAACTACTATTAAAGACATAAGCCATCAGTGTGGCTCCTATTTTTTCCTCAATAGTTATCTAATGCACATACTTAGATAGTAATTTAAAAATGAGAGTATAGAAGCAAGATGTACAGTGGTGATATGGTCCTGTCAGAAATTCAAGTTAGTAATGTAAATTTATTCTTCAGACCATACCCAAACAATACCATGATATAGTGTAAGAGAACTCACTATTGAACATATTAGCTTTAAGAGCTTTCTGATAGATCCATTATTTATTGGTACCCAACATTAGAAAATTGTATGAGGCATTGGTAAAATAGAAGTCCTTTGCATGACTACATACATTCCTTGTTTTTTTTTTTTTAAAGACACTTGCTTTCATCTAAAAAGGAGGCCTATCTATTGTCTTCATGTGATTTTGATGATTGAACGTGCTTAGTGAGAAGGTCAAAATGTATTAGTAGTCCTTAACTATCAATTCTCATTTATCTTCTTGTAGAATATAATGATTAAATCAATAGTTCAGAATCATGCTTCCATTGCAAGTGGATCACCAGTAAGAAATCATCAATACCAATTCCCACAAAGTTTTGTCACAGATACAATCTCCCTGCCTTCTCTGCTGCTTGACTACCTTCCTATTCCTTCATTGTACAGGAAAAGTGTGATTCAACTGATTTCAGTCAGATCTGTTACTAGAATTATCAAGGATTTAGTTTATTGTCTGTAATTTGGTCAAAGTTATGTCTCTTTATGTAGGCTACTAAAAATGTATTTACTAATTTCAAGTAAATACATAAATTCTATATCCATCTTTTTTAAAAAATAAAATTTTGTTTGCTCTATAAATTGATCAGAGGCATGGATTTTGTGGCTAGATAGGTCATTGCACATCTGTCTCTCTCTTTTTCCCTTTCTTGGTTCTAATAAATAATATGATCGCTCCATAATTATCCTAATTTATTTTGCTTTTATATTTTTGGTTGCATCATTTCACTTTTTGCTCTGCCATTTAACAAATCATATATATAGAAGGCATTATTTCCTATTTTCTCATTCCTAGAATAAGCTGCACATGAAGACATCACTGGTCCTCATTTTCAGTGTGTACATTTGAATACGGAGGAACATCTTTCCTCTGTTCTCTAACAATTCCTTACTCTCCGGTTAGAATAATTTCGAATAGTAAAATTGGAAAAAGAGAAAATAAATCATGGTGAATAAACAGATGCAGAAAATTCACCGGATATTTCTGACCAGTTCAACCAATGTGAACTAATAGGGAAATACATGGATACCTCATTCCCACTAGCTCTCAAAGTCTCTGGTTAGGCAATTCTTAGGAATATGAGGAACAAGATGAAAAAGTAAGGAATGGTATCAATTAAAGAAAAAAAAATGGAGAAAGATCCAAGCAAATTTCTTCATTGGGCTGCCAAAAATATTCGGCTTACTACAGTGCGGAGACTTTTTTCCAAATGGCCACTCATGTGAATATTAGGGATGACGATGAGTATACCCCTCTTCATTGAGAAGCCTACAGTGGACACTTAGACATTGTCAGTGAGTTGGTGTCTCAAGCGGCACGTACAATAATTGTAGATGACTGGACACCCCTGCACAGTGCATATACGTGGAATAATACCAGAGTGGCTTCTTTCTTACTTCATCATGATACAGATACCAATGCCCAAACTAAAGGCCTCTTGAACCCGTTGTATCTTGCTGCTGAGAATTGAGATAGCAAAGATACGCTGGATCTCCTTCTGTTGAACCATTATATAAAACCAGGCCTGAAGAACAACATAGAAGAAACTGCATTTGATATTGCCAAAAGGATAAGTATGTGTCATTCCCTCTATGAAGTTGTGGAGGGCTGTACAAATTGTTCAACTAAGTCCTAATGTTCGGGTTAAGTTTCTTAAATTTCAAAAATGCAAGTCCATCTTTTGTGTCCCTACAAAATATTTTCACAAAACAAATAAGAGCAATATCTTTTTTTTTTTTTTGGTCTGTCATGGGGCTTGAACTCTGGGCCTGGGAGCTATCCCTCTGCTCTTCAGCTCAAGGTGAGCACTCTACCACTTGAGCCACAGCTCCACATCCAGTTTTCTAGTGGTTTATTGGAGATAAGAGTACCACAGACTTCCCTTTCCAGGCTGGCTTTGAACAATGATTCTCAGATCTCAGTCTCCTGTGTAGCTAGGATTATAGGCATGAGCCACCAGTGCCCGGCAACACCAATATTTTACTGTAAAAATTAATGGATTCCGCGGAATTCTTCCAAATGAATTGCCTGCATTGGATGTCAAAATGTATTCAATAGTTTTTGTATACATGTATAATGATTTCTTCAGAGTTTGTGATTTTTTAATCAGAAATAATTTTAACTTACCTGTTGAAATGAGTAGTACAGAAAGTAAAATATTTCTGGTGCTTGTCTGAAAAAGTATATCTTAAAATATTCTATATTCTATGTTTGCATAATGTTCATAATTTATTTTATTTTCTCCTAGATATACTTTGAATTCTACATTACTTTATAATATATAGGTTAATTAATGTGTCCTTTCCGATTGCATTCCATATAAAAACAGTTTGATTCCTTATTTTTTCTAGGTCTTTATTTTTCTTTGGGATAAAATGACAATGTTGTCTAATTTGAAGTTTTGTAAATTTTATGCTATGTAAACGCCTTTCTGAGCTGAAGATTTAATACACTGATGTCAAACTAAATTTAATTCTATGAATTACATGTATTGTTACACTTGTAATTTTGTAATCAACCTTTTAATAACTGTTTTTCATTTCTTGCATCTGAAGAATGAAAAATATGGAATACTTCTCAAATTTTCATATTATCCTTTTGCAAGTGCCATGTTAATCTCTGTATTGTAATTTGAGTATACTTGCTGCTGATGCATGTAGTATCCTCTAAATTTAAGTTGTTAATGATGCAATCTTTATACAGGCTTATATCTATGGGTGCCTACTTGTAACAAGGAAACCTTCTTGTTCCTAACAATGTTATCGATCTTATTTCCCTAAAATTCTGTGAATATTGGAAAAATTATATTGATCAGTCGATTGTTCATATTTGCAAATTTTTTTTGTCAATGACTATCAAGTCTTTTTATTTGGAATTTTATCGTACTCTCAATTATTTATAGATAGGTCTAAAGGTGGTGGCTTTTTCAAGTACTTATTTATCCAACTGAATTAGCTTTGTGGACCTAATGAATTCAAAGTAAGCATTGCTTAAGAGCTACTTTTAAACTTCTTCAGCTGACATTTTCCCAAATGAGGTGTTACTGGTACAAATGTCTACCTGAGCCTTTACCCTTCTTCCATGTGGGAACAGACCAACCAGAATATCTTACCCTGAAAACGTAAATTGTCTTACTTGAACAAAACTAATCTTGGTTACAAGGGATGATAGAGAGATGAACAGTTCAAACAGAACTGTTCAGACTAGAAGGTATTTTATCAAAATATAATTTTTATTATACCTTCCATTTCAACAGTAACTAAAGCCAAGAAGGTGAAAAAATTGTTCATATGCATGATTACTTAATGTCCTGGATTGTCTACCATCCAACCAGGCAGGAACTTACACTACTGCCTTTTTATCACCAAATATTTTCATAGTTGCAGGAGAAGTCCATATGTTTCTCCTCATTATTAGGCATTAAATTGATAATGTTTTAATCACAGTGTTTCCCCTTGCCTACATGCTGTAAATCTACAAATGGTAAAGTTTTAGGTCTAACTCTATCAAACACTGAGGCAGAGAAAATGGAATAATACTTTATAACAGAGTTGCCTTTGATACAGTAACTACAACAGAACAATGCAAAACGTGTGCCTTTTAATTATATTAAATATAGTTATATATTTTATATTTATATGTGCTAATTTTATATTTCACACAATGAAACTTACTAGAATTAGTTGATAATTTGACAAATAAATTGATATTTATTCCAATAAATAGGATTGGAATATAAACAATTAGGTTTAAAAAATATATTAGAATATAAAAAAGTATCAATGCAATGTCTTTAGTATAAACTTGTGATACATTCTAACTGTTCTAGGTCTTCTGAATTCACATGGTAAAAAAATGTTTTCCTCTAATCTATAATGAATTTTACTCTGCTGCTCTGTTTATTGTTTTAACTCGCTAGTCCCAAACTTTTTCTCCATATTTCTGAAGCATTCCTACTGATTATGCACAAATTTTGCTAAGATGCCTAAAGCATATTATTCTTCTGCAGGACCCATGGGTCATAGGATCCCAGGTCCCAGGTACCTGCATCATCAGATAACAAGGGCAAGACTTCTTACCAAGGCCCACGCAACATGTCAACACAAAGTAATTGAAGACCCATCTCAATTTGTCATTTCCTATATTTCAGGGCCCCAATTCCTTTAGATGCAGGAATTAGCAGTAAGCAATTGTGAAATGCAAGGGAACTTAGCAATTGTTTATCAGAGAAAGTGATTATTTCTATGACCATTAATCCCAAGATTTATGCCATAAAGTCATCATAGGCTAACAGTTTCAAACTTGTAAGGGGCACTTTAAAATTACTTAATTCATATCATGAATACCTTATCTCTATTTTGACAAAATACTACACCTCTGCTAATGTGACGCCCTCCTTGTTCTGAAAAGAACACCACAATAAACTGAGCTGCATTATTTTTCCACCACTGGTATTCTTGGGATCACAACACGTGCAAATATTATTTATATTTATACTTTTTTAGCTATCATAGATATTCAGGATGCTAAGATAGGAAAATTATGGTTCAAAGCCCACCCAGACAGGAAGGTTTCTTAGAATCTTATCTCCAAAAAACTTCTCCACAAAAGACAGACTCAAATGGCACTGAGGTTGAAGTGGTAGGGCACGAGCCTTGAACATAAACAGGCTCAGAGACTCTGTCCAGGCCAACAGTTCAAGCTCTAGGACGAACCAATAAAACAAAAACTAAATTGAAAACAAACCCCAAACCTAGCATTTTTCTCCATGTATACAGAGGCACGTAAATAAGGAAATGGCTTCCTGTGTTACATATAGGTAGAAGAAAGAAGATGTCACACAATTACTCTCTTCATATCATATTAAACCAAACCCTTAAAAATTGTTTTTTCTAAATATATAAATTAATGTCATCCATTTGTTGGCAACTCTGTGTAGATTATTCACATTAACAAGGTGTACATGACCTGTGGGAATTATCTAATAACTATGTTCTAATTATAACACTCTTGAAAGAATATCTAGGCAAATAGAATGCCAGAATCATTTGTGAATTTTTGAATTAATCCCTCTCCTTAAAAAGAATTTTGTAGTATCCTATGGAATATGAAATTACAAATAAAACCAAAAAATATATTTTAAACCTAAATTCTAATTTAACAAGGTCTACAAAGTCCCACATTAGACGAACTTTGCTATTTCTCCAGACTTAAGCTTTTGTAATCCTTCAACATTTATTTGGAATCCAACAGAATGATGCTTATTTACTTTTGCAAATTTTTGGATCGGAATCATGAGCTATTTTGCATCTAGGAATGTTCTGTAATGATGAGAGCATTTAAAACGCAAGTGAGGATATATATGAGTTGCATTCATTCTGAAACTTGACTTCTCAAAACATAATGACAAAATTAGCCCAAACTCTGAACTGTGTATTCTTTCTTGTTGTTTGGTTTGTTTTACTGAGACAAAATTATTCTACCTGGTCCAGGGAAGGTATCGTTATGTAATTCCACTATCTAATCTCCTGTCTGAGTGCTAGAATTCCAGGCTTGTATCACATTGCCCTGCCATAGTTTGTTTATTTAATCTAGAAACAGACTAGCAATTTTGAACTTCTCCTATGATCTTATCCACTAGACTGATTGCTCAGACTGTTTATGTACTATTTTCAAAGATGTTTTTACATTTGACACAGGATATGAGCATTTTCAGATGCACCTGCAAGGTTCCCTGATTCATTCCACCAAGGATCCTATCCCGTTAATAATGATTACTTGACTCTCTTACATCTCTGGTCCCTATCTATGTAATATTCTCAACTTTGGGGGAAAGTTCACTTGAGGGCTTTCTAATATTAAAAATTATCACTTGATTCTAGTCGTACTCAGGACCTATTTTCTATTGTTTTCTAACTTTTCTACATATTCTGAGAGTTGTTTCATTTGTGTGTTTTTGTGTGCACCTATAAGTGCCTCTGTGTGTATATGTATGTTTGTATGTATGTATGAAAAATCCTAAAGCTGTTATTCAGCAATCTTGCTCGTGACTGGTATTCCAGCTTTTGGCTGGTTAATTATATGTAGTGTCTCAAAGCCTATACTGTCCAAGCTGGATGTAAATTGAACTTCCCAGACTCCTTTACATTCTTAGGTTTTATTTTTCCAGGAGTATCAACTTTCAAACTTCAAACACTTTTGTGAGTGTAAAGTCTAACCTGTAGCCCAGATTTTTGACTCAAGAATTCATATAAAGGTAGATGAACATATACATTACATATCCTGAGTGTTCACTGTTAGAAATGTGATCATAAACCAAGTTGTTGTGAGATCTGAGGATTGGGGTTTAAAGCCAGCATGGGTAGGAAAGTCCTGGAGACTCTTTTCTCCAATAATTACCAGAAAACTGGAAGTGGCACTGTGGCTCAAGTGGAAGAGCACTAGCCTTGAGCTGTGTTTCAGAGGGACAGCGCCCTGTCCCATATTTCAGGTGCCACGAACAATAACAACAACAACAACAACAAGAAGAACAACAACAAAAGTATATAAGAAAAGGAATGAAAAAGATTGTGATCTTAGCCACCAGGTTCATTCCTATTATAATTCCTGTTCTCTCAAGATGGACTCTTTTTTTCCAGTTAAGTCTATTCTCCCATATCTGACTTGCATTGGAAACAGAATCATTCTTCCATTCTCCTTTTTGCACATTTACATGATTAGCAAGCGTGATTTAGAAAGGGAGTGGCCTCATGCTTCATGTTCCACTTAGGAATAATGCTTTCTCTATTTCACTCCCATAAATCTACATACTGGACTTGGCTTTATTGTTTCAATGTTTTCTTATTTGTAGCGTCTTCTATATTGTATTGAACACTTATACATAAACAAAGAACTTCTTTTTCTCCTATAATTGCTATTGTTTCTCTTACTGTTAACTCATGTACACTTGGGAAATTAATGCACAGCACATAGACTCACAATAAAAGATCTGAGAACCTTCTTCCTATTTAAAATTCACCTTAATTTACAGAGCACATAAGAAGTTTGAACAAAATGTTCTCATGGATAATGTATTTATAAGCAATTTAAATTTCATTTCTCTTTACTAAGCTGTCTCTGAAACACGTGTTACCTCATGTCCAAAAGTGTCCTTGTGCTATATCAATGAAGCCAGAAAACATTCATTTTTTTTCTGGAGCAGCACCATAAATTGTTACTGGAAGTAACTGTTAATGGATGTGGAAACTGATCCCAGGAGAGGAATTGAACATAGAGAAATGACAAAGTTGAAGTTAACTATTGCTTTCTTCTTTGCTGTATAAGAAAAGGATCCTAGGCTGGAAGGAAACTCTGTCCCTGATTTTTTGAGTGTGTCCTTTACTCATATAAACCTCCTCTGTAAACTTCTGTCTGAGAGTATTACAAAAGGAAACAATATGCCATTTGAAGGCCAGCATAGAACAAAAGGAAGTAACTTTGTTTTAAAAGTGTTCTACTGCACGAAGAGACAAACGGTACATGGTCTCCCTCATAAGTGGATGCTAAATCCAAAAGGTTAGGTGATACGACAAAACTAACAGGACTTAAGAAACAAAGAACTCCCGCTCATCTGGTTGAACCACTACTAAATATCCTCATGCTGCTGATCACAAATATGGTATATAACATGTGAACACTGTTATATATTACAGACTGTGGTAGACAATTTGCTCCAGGGAAGTTAGAATGAACTTGTGACTTTGAAAATATGTAATCATTTAATCACAATCAAAAAAAAAAAAAGAAACTCGGGGAAGGGAGGGAGGGAGGGGATGGTAGGGGGAAAATAATGGAGGGGGTAACAATGTTCAAGAGGAAGTGTACTCATAACCTCACTCATGTAACTGTAACCCTCTGTATAGTAGCTTTACAATAAAAAAAAAAGTGTTCTACTGCAAAGAAGCAAAGATATGGACATTTTAAGTGTCTTATGGATGGATATTTCACTCTTGAGATGATTCTATTGTTGCAGGAATCAGTTATCAATTCCTTTAGTCTGGTCCTGAGTTTTCCATAGCAATAAGGATTCCAAAATAGGATCCAATGAGTATGATCAGCAAAAGCAGCCTCTTCTCAGACAACCATTATTTTAAGGAGAGTCCCAAAGAAATACCCAGGGTTTGTTTTGTTTGCTTGTCTGTTTAGTTTGTGCTGGTTCTGGGGCTTGAACTTAGAGACTTGCCCCTGTCCCTGAAGAGTTGTCTTTCTTTCCCACCTGGCCCAACGCTAGTACTCCACTACTTGAGCCAAAATTCCACTTCTGTCTTTTTTGGTGTTTAATTACAGATAAGAGTTTGACAGACTCTCTTGCCTGGGTTGGCTTTGAACTAACACAGTAAGAAAACTAAGTGACATCAATTGTATGTACTTCTCTTTTGAACCAAAAAATATTAGATGAAGTTTATTATAAAGCTAATATTGACAATTTTTAAAGAAAAGAATATGTTTAGCAAAAAAACATAACAAATATCTCAGCAAAAGTAAGTGCACCACTAAATCATTTGGGACGATTACTATTGACTTCATCATTCCTTTGGGGGAAACTTAAAGCCATATTTGCACTTTTTTGTTGGTTGTGGGGATTGAACATTGATCCTGGGCACGGTCTCTCAGCTCTTCAGCACAAATTGAGCACTCTACCACTTTAGCTACAGCACCAATTCCGGATTTCTGGACTTAATTGAAGATAAGTGTTTCATGGACTTTCCTGACCAGGCTGGCTTTGAAACACAATCCTCTGGTCTCAACCTCCTGAGTAGCTAGGATTACAGGCATGAGCCACCAGCACCCGGCTCATATTTGCATTTATATGCATTTTATGTCACTATGTAGACAAAGAATGAAAGAAATCTGAACCAAATGTTGTGACAGCTTTTCAGAATAATTGAGGTAGCAATAAATATGCCCCCTTTTTCCATTTTGTTACATTAATGACTCATGAGCTATTGGACTCTTAAATTAACATCCTCTTTCCTCTTTGTAGGTGTATTTAGTATCAGGAAATGCTCATAAAGAAATATAGAAAGACATATTTTTAGAAAGTAAAGGAGATCAGGTATAAAAGAACAGCATAGAAGGAGATACATTTATCACACAGAGATTAAGAACTAGCATAGGAAATTTTGAATGCTAAAGGCAATGAGGCATATGCTTAGTTGATAACTCGTTCTTCAATAACCAAAAATGGTTCCCTAGAAAGGTTTTTGCTATACCTTAGTTACTATCATTTTTTCATTCCATCTGGAGTTATTCTTTCACTTTTGTCACAACTAATAATTAGCCTCTGCTTTATTGGTGCGATGACTGGCCAAAACAGTTTCCAAATCTCACTTAGACTATCCTTCTCATTGTGATTAGCAGTGACCCTACTCAAAAGCTTGGAATCTTTGAATTTCCAGAATTAATCTTCACCTGACATCTAAGCACATTCCTGGCATTAATTGCTGTGACCTAATGAACAAAACATTTTTTCAACGCAGTATCCTAACATAGGTAAAGTACATGAATTAGGGACTATTGTCAGGTATCAGTATGGAAAGAGCAATTATATATTCCAGGTATGGGTTCTGTATTTTGCATTTACTATCTAAATGTTCATTGTTGTTGTTGTTGCTGTTGTTGTTTTGGCAGTCCTGGGGCTGAAACTCAGCACTTGGGAATTATTCCTCAGCTTTTTTTTTTCCTCAAGGCTAACCCTCCACCAGTTGAGGCACAGGACCACTTCCAGTGTTTCCTTTTCAATTTTGGGTGCTGAGGAATTGAACTCAGGGTTTCATGCATGCTAGGCAATCACCATATTATGAAGCCACATTCCCAGAACCCTAAATGACTTTCTTAAGATGGCATTACATTTTCATTCTGTAAGTATGTGTCATAATTTTAGCCAGAAATTTTTTTTTAGAAAAGAGCGTTGAACACAGTACTCAGTCCAGTAAGGCTAGATGGACAATGGATAACTGTCACAGTGTAGCCAGGGTACAGAAGGACTTACCTCATGGAGCTGGTACAACAGACTGAGCGAGACAGCTTCTGACCCAAAGCCTACCTCTAGAATGAGAGGGCCATCTTGGTTCCAATCACATGGGGATGCTGGGCCACCTCCTCTAGCACCCATTGAATCAGTTCCTGAGAGAGAAAGAGAAAGAAAGCCGGTCAGAATTACACTTAAGCCAAGTGACAGTGGTTCAGGCCTATAATCCTAAGTACAATGGAGGCTGAGATATGAAGATGATGGTTTATAGCCAGCCCAGGCATAAACAATTGTGAGACTCTTATCTCCAAAGAACCACCAGAAAACTGGAAGTGGTGCTGTGACTAAAGTTGTAGAGTGCTAGCTTTTAGCTGAGTAGCTCGGGGAGCTGCCTCAGGCCCAAAGTTGAAGCCCCATGACTGAAAAGAAGTGGACTTCTCACCACAAGAAGTGGACTGAATAGCACCCATTGTCCTAGGGAGCATAGCAGAGAACTCAGGCTGAGCTTCCTGTCAGCTGGGAGTCATTAATAGGTCACCCGGCTTCTCTGTGCCTCAGTTTCCCCAGCTTCAAAACTGAACAAAGTGAAGAATCCCGTTACTCATGGAGATAGGCAATAATCCCATACCTGTTGCACCATTAATTACACACACCATCTGAGATCTTTCCGGGTATCTTCCTTTCATATGCTCACAGAATTGCCAAGAACAGTATCAGATGGACCCTCCCTCTGTGCCTGCCCCTGCTGCAGAGATCCCTCTGTATTCATCCTTTGTTTCCTTACAACTGTCCCATGAGTAGATTAAAGTACAATGGTTGAGGCCCAACCCAGAGCTTCACCTCTGGTCAAGAATCGGCTGCCGTGGACTGAGTTTGGGACAATCCATCTAAACCAATGACTGAGCATGGTGCTACATGTCTACCATTCAAACTATAGAAGACCGGGCCTGGTGGCTCATGCCTGTCACAGATAGGAGGACCATGATCCAGCCCAGGCTGAGCATATATTAATTCTCCATCTCAGAAATGCCCAAGACAAAAAAGCTTGACTTGCATGGTAGAAGATCTGACTGGCAAGCCTAAGGCCTTGAGGTCAAACCCTAATATAGCAAAAAGAACCAGAGTTCCAGTGCCAGAGGCTCATGCCTATAATCCTAGGTACTCAGGAGGCTGAGATCTGAAGATCACAGGTCAAGATTTAAAATAGGGTTGGCCTTGTCCATCAGGCGTCATGATGAGAAGACCCAGAGTCTGACCTATGCTGTTGTGCTCCATACTGGCAGAACTCATAGCCTTACTAAGTGTTGGTCATATTCTCTGTCCCCTTGGGAAGCCATCCCCTGCAGGCCGCACTCCCAGGTCCTCCCAAGCTCCCACTGCCACCATCCAGGCCCAAGGGAGTACACAGCTCCATTGCACACAGATCCCTTGTTCTTGTAATTTTACAGTGCTGTGTCCCCTTCAAGCCTCTCACCCTTCCAGGCCCCCAGACCTCAGCTGTGAAGCCCATACATAGATAGCAGGTAGCAGGTAGAAGTTACCAAAGCATTCAGCCTCCTTGTTGCAACCCACTTCTACACACACACACACACACACACACACACACACACACACACACACACACACGCACACACACACACACACACATCCAGACCGGTGACAGATGACTCATCCATGCAGCACCTGCAATTTGCCAACTGATCACTCACCTGAGCACAGTCAGGCTGTACAAAGAAAAAGATGATCGGTCTCTCTGTCTGTCTTTCTCTGTCTCTCTCTGGCTGTCTTCAGGTGAAAGGTTGGCTGAACACAGAAGACAAGGGCTCACACAGCAAGGGTTTCTATCTTCTGCATCCAACACCTCCCATCCCCAGAAAAAAAGGAAAAGACCCCAGAAGGCAGGTGTAGACATGCTGCTCCACACCTCTGACTAAAGCCACCGGGTTCCCACCAGGGAGAGGAAGGGTGCCGATGTGTGGCTGTGTGGCTCCCACTTCTCCAGGCCAGGGGATCTGTGGCGCCCACTCCTCACCCCATCCTGCATCTCCCCGTTTCCTGGGACACTAGCCGCTGGGGATGGGGGTGGGATCCTCGGGTCAACACCCACCCCCACCCCTGGGGCACATTTGTGCCAGGACCTGGGCCAGACTGTGGGGCACAGGGGAGGCAGGGTCCAGGTTGGAGGGGAGGGGATATGGGGTCGCAGGGTGCGGGGCTGTGTGGCAGCCACTCACATGTGTTGCTGGCAGAAGCTATTGGTAGCTGCTCCAGGTGGGGCAAGCAGCAATGGCAGAGGCATGACAGACACTCAAGCCCTAAGCAGAGGACAGGGGAGCCAGGATCAGGTCAGAGCCCCAAGCTGGTTCATGGCACACCATTGTACCATTGCCTGAGGAAACCATGGGTCTGAGCCCTCAGCACCAGGTTTGAAATGCTGCTCCATGTGAAGGGGGGGAGAGGGCCGGGGCTCAGGCAGGTACATGGTGGGCCTGAGGAAGGCCTCTCCTCCTAGGCCTCAAGTCTCTTGCTCACCACTCAGCCACCTCTACCTTCCTCAACTGCTGGTAATGATGTTAACAAACGGAGGGAATCAAGGTGCTACTTGGCAACATGGAATGTGGGCGTGGCCACAATTCTTGTATCCCATTGGTCAGAAAGAACCATGAAACAATGTGGGTGTGGCTGGAATCCTGTGATGTAGGCAGAATGGGCGGAGTCAAAATGATGGCAGCCCCTTTCCCAGGGAACTCTGTCCAATCCAGTTGGGGACAAGAGAGTGACCTGCTTTAGCCTGATGACTGCACAGATTGTTTTGTATGTCTGTTTGTTCCCAGACCTTGAACTCAGGATCTGGGCACAATCTGTGAATTGCTTTTGATCAAGTCTAGCTCTCGACCTCTGGAACCACACTGCTTTACTTCTGGCTTTGTTGGCACAAGTTAGACAGGACTTTCCTGCCTAGGGTGACTTTGACCATGATCCTCCTTTCACAGCCTTGTAAGTTTTAAGGAAGACTGCTGAGAGCCACTGATGCCTGGCTAATCATTGGTTTTGCTGATGTTCCTGGACAGACCTGTGAGTTACCTGTCCTCAGGTTTAAGTGGTAGGAGCTGGAGCCCACAGTTTGAATCCTGGTCCTGCCACCAACAAATGGCAGGAGATCCTATGGAACTCATTCCTATTCATGTGATTACCAAAGAAATGTGATGTATGTCATGATTAAATGGGCAGTACTTGAATCACTTGAGGATAAAATTATACACAATTACATTATAAGACACTGGTCAGTATTAATTAATACTTTATGAAGCATTTAAACAATCACATTCATTAAATGGAGGCCAAATGAAATACCTACGAATTGGGCATCACATAGCATGGAGATTCCAATTTTTTTCTGCCAGGACTGGGATTTGAACTCATGGTCTAGGTAACCCTGCTGTTGCACTGTGTGGGAAGGGGAAGCTTGCCTCCTTGAATTCAAGAAATTCAAGTCTGTTCCTTAGGCCTGAAATCGATGCCCACCAGTAGAAAACATCCTATTTGTGCACATTTTAAATATATGATTTATATACATATGTTGATTCCATATTGCATTCAGTGTAGTTATTTATTTTATTTTTTGTTTTATTCATGTATTGACTACTCATTTTATTGACTATTATGACACATAGAACAGTGGTTACATTGATTACATAGGATAAAGGTTTGCATATGTATTGCACATCCTTCCTGACACCCAGAACTTTCACAGAAATGGAAAACATGTGTCACCATCAGCTTCTTACTACATGATTCATTTTTTGGGAGTGCTGGCATCTGAAATCACAGCCTACAAGGCCCAATTCATGAATGGGTGATTGTCAGCCTGCCATCCTGGGGCAAATTGAGCTGACAGGCAGTTCCAAGTACCTGAGATCGAGCCCCAGCGGTTGACAAAATAAGAACAGATTGACGTGCAGATGGTAGTACACAAATAAATATATATCGTTATAGAGTGTCAGAGATGTCTATACATTATTCAGTTATATAGGCTACACTCCTACCAATTCTTAGGTATTTATAATGCCTCCATGTAATTAATGTTATTGTTTGCATTCTTAACAAACTATTAAGTAAATCAATCAATATCCTGAAATTATTGCATTCTGTAACAGTATTCTTTTAACGCTTCATAAATATTAAATAAAATCAGTCTCCTGAAATGATGCTGTCTAATTTTATAGGAGCATCATACACCATCAACTCATTCAACTGTGACATTGATAATATTACCTTGTTATTCCCATGGATGGGAACGAGTCTCTTAGTATCTTCTGCCATTGATTGGTGTCAGGACTGGGATTCGAAATCAAGGCCTACATTGCCATGTGGACCTATGACTTCTTCAATAGTCTGACAACCTTCAGCAATGCAAGGTGAAGTGCCCTTTGCAACAGTGTCATTCAGACCCAGGAGGGTCACCGTGCAAAGGAAGAAAACATAAAAAGGCCATCTCGCTGCATTTTTTTCTGTACATTTTTGCCACAAAAGGCCTGGGGGTCTAGGATCGCAGGATCTACTGTGGGTCCAGTGGCCGCACCTCAACATAAGGTGATCGAAGCTGAGGCAGAATTACAACCTGAGTTCAAGCTCCCTGCTGAGCAAAAAATAATTGAAAGAGATTAGCTCCCTGGCTTGCAATTCACCCCCTTTATTCTGCCAGGCTTTGGATTTGAACTCTGGGTAAATCTGCAGCACTGTGGAAGAAGTGGAAGCTCACTGTACTTGAACATAAGAAAGTCAGGCCTGTACTCTAAGCCAAAATTTAAGCCCCAGCCTTGGAAAACATACTATTTATATACATTGTAAATACAGGATTTGTACTTACCTATGGATGTTCAGTCCATACACGTTTGGTGTGGTTGTTCCTTGTACTTTTTGTTTTATTCATTTATTTATCATTGATTTTACTATGATGACACCCATTCCCTTTATTACATTGATGACATCCTATTACATGTAATCTAAATTTGTAGATGTGTTCTCCATCATGCCTGACACCAGGACTCTCAGAGAAAAGGAAAAAAAAGTTTAACACTTGGCTTCTTACTGCATGATCCAATTGTTGGGAGTGCTGGAATCTGAACTTAGGGCTTAGCAGGACCAAGTGGTGAATAGTTCAAGGTGATCACAGCAGCCTGTGAGCAACAACGGAGTTAGGCCATTCCCAGGATCTGACATTGATCCCCAGGATGTGCTATGATAGTCATGAATTAATAATTTAAACATAGGATCTATATTTACATATATGTATGGACAGCATCTTGCCTTTGGAGTATTTTTTGTCCTGCTTTTCTGTCTTATGTAAGTATTGTGTATTTTACTGAGTAAGGTAACAGATATAACAACCTATTGCCCTGGCTATAGGGTTTCCTATGCATTCTCCATCCAAGCTGAGACCCAGGACTTTCACAGGACGGGAAAAAAGGTGAATCGATGGTCTTCTCACATCAGGATTCATCTTTTGGCAGTGTTGGTATTTGAACTCAGAGCCTATCAGGCCCAATTGAGGAAAGGGTCAAGGTGAGGACACCAGCCTGTGAGCAACGAAGGAGATAGGCAATTCCCAGGACTTGACATCGAGTCCCAGGAAGGTCCAGATAGTCATAAATTCATAATTTAAGCATAGGATCTATATTTACGTACATGTGTGGACAGCATCTTGCATTCGGTGTACTTCTCCTTAATTTGTGTCTAATTCATGGAGTTGTTGTGTATTTTACTCAGTATGGTGACAGGTATAACTGTGCTGACATGGATGACAACCTGTTCCTATAGTTATAGGGTTGCCTATGCATTCTACATCCTAGTGGAAGACCAGGACTTACACAGGAGAGGAAAACATGTTCAACGACTGGCTTCTGACAAGAGAATGAATCTTTTGTCAGTGCTGGGATTTGAACTGAGGTCTGGATAGCATTGTTGCACTTTGGGGTAAGGGAAATCTCACCATCCTTGAAGACTAGAATGTCAGGTCTGGATCAAGGCCTGATTTGAAGCCCCAGCAGTGGACAAAATAACAAGCACGACTTTTTTAAACATAGGATCTCCCTTTACCTACAAGTGTGGTATGCATCTTGCATTCAGTGTAGTTATTCTTTCTATTTTGTGTCTTATTCATGGATGCATTGTGTATTTTATTGAGTATGGTGATAGATATAACTATGCTGACATGGATAACAACCTATTCGAATGTCTATAGAGTTGTCTATATAGAATACTCGATCCTCGCTGAGACCCAGGACTTTCACAGGAAAGGAAAACAGGTGGATCGATTGGCTTCTCAAATCAAGATGAATCTTTTGGCAGTGCTGGGATTTGAACTCAAGGCCTAGCAGGCCCAATTGGTGAATGGGTCATGGTGAACACACCAACCTGTGAGGCACTAAGGAGGTAGGCAGTTCCTAGGACCTGAAATGAAGCCCTGGTGGGGGCCAATATAGTCATAAATTCATCATTTAAACACAGGATCTATATTTCCATACATGGATGGGCAGCATCTTGCATTCTGTGTAGTAATTCTCTTTATTTTTTGTCTTATTCATTGATGTATTGTGTATTTTCTTGAGTATAGGATGACAGATATAACCGTGGTGACCTGGATGACAACCTATTCACATGAGTAGAGAGTTGCCTATGCATTCTCCATCCTAGCTAAGACGCAGGACTTGCACAGCACAAGATAACTGGAGCAATGACTGGCTTCTCACATCAGGGTAAATTTTGGCAGTGCTGGGATTTGAACTTTGGGCCTAGAAGGCCCAACTGCCCAATGGGTCCACATGATCACACCAGATTGTGAGCCACTAAAGAGCTGGTCGGTTCCCAGGAACAGAGATCAAGCACCAGGGAGGCCACAATTGTCCTGAATGCATCATTTAAATATGGGATGTATATTCAAATCCGTGTGTGGACTGCATTGTGCATTTAGTGTAGTCATTTTATTTTGTATGCTATTCATGGATGTATTGTGTATTTTCTTCAGTATATGATGACAGGTATAACTGGCCTCACAGGATAACAACCTATTCCCATGGCCACAGTGTGGCCCATGCATTCTTCATCCTAGCTGAGACCCAGGACTTGCACAGGAAAGGAACACAGGTGCAACAATTGGCTTCTGACATCAAGATGAATATTTTGGCACTGCTGGGATCTTAACTCGGGGACCAGCAGACCCCATTGACGAATGGGTCCATGTGAGCACACCAGCCTCTGAGCCACTAAGGAGTAAGGCCGTTCCCAGAACCTGAGTTGGACTCACAGGTGGAGGTGTGGGGGAAGGGCACACAGCAGTCATCCATTCATAAGTTGAAAGTAGTATGCAAATAAGTAGACACTTGTATAGAGTAGGAGAGACGATAACCTGTGATGGAATCCAATCTACCATGTGTCTACTGATTCTTGGATCTTTCCAGATGCCTTCATTTCATGACTGTGATGATTATTGTCATGCTTAATCAGCACTGCTTTACAAATAAGCGATGCCCCATGAGTCTTGCCTATCATTTCCTAGTCACTTCATGCATGAACTACTCATTCAATGAGATCAATCACATTCCATGACTTTTCCTGTTCCAGAAACCATTATCTCAGGATTTCCCGCCATTGCTTTCTCATTGGGGTGGGCTGAATTCAAGCCTCAGGCATGGAAAACATACTCCTTATATATATTTTAAAGATAGGATTTATACCTCTATACAGATGTTCAGTAGATACCTTGTTTGGTGTGGTAGGATTTACACTTCCATACAGATGTTCAGTCCATATCACATTTAGTGTGGTTATTCATGTTATTTCTTTGTTTATTCATTTATTTATGGTTTATTTTATTGACTTTGGTGATACCTATACCATTTATTACATTGTTTACATCAAATCACATAACATCTAGATTTGTAGATGTGTTCTCCATCATGCCTGACATCCTAGACTCTCCCAGAAAAGGAAAACATGTGTCACACTCGGCTTTTAACTCAAAGATTAAATTTTTGGCAGTTTTGGGATCTGAACTCAGGTCCTAGCAGGCCCAATTCATGATTGGGTGAGTGTGGGCACAGAAGCCTCTAGCCAATGAAGCTGTCATGTGGTTCCCAGGCACTGAGATCAAGCCCCAAGTTTGGCCAAAAGAGCAATACATGGATAGGCAGAGGGTGGTATACAAATAAATATATATTGTTAAAGAGTTCCAGAGCTGTTTATCTATGACTGGATGACATCTACTACGTTCCTACCAACTCTTAGGTATTTATATATCTCCATTGAAACAATATTATTCTTTTCATGCTTAATAAACTATTAATTAAGGTTAATCAGCATGCTAGGATTATTGCATCCAATTTTAGACTAGACAGATGCATGTACTACTCTTTCAATCTGTATTCTTATGCATAGGAACGAGTCTCTTGTGATCTCCTGCCATTGGTAAGTGTAAGGATTAGGATTTGAACCCAGGGCCTATGTTGATATGTTGGCTTATGGCTTCCCTGATAACCTGCCAGCCATCTGCAATGGCAAGCCAGGTCCACTTTGAAACCATGTCATTCAGACCCAGGATGGTCACCATGCACAGAAAAAATTGTAAAACCCTGAGCCCTCTACAGCTCCCCACTTTTTGTGCTGTTCTGCTTTTTTTTTCTTCCTGCAAGCCCACTGGGCCTAGGGTCCCAGGATCTGCTTTGGGTCCCTAGGCTGCACCCCAGCCTAGGGAGAGTGCAGCTGAGTCAGAGTTGCCATGACCTGAGTTCAAGCCCCGTGGTTGGCAAAATTAATGAACTAATTAATTCATTAGTTAACTAACTAAATTGAAATAATAAAGCTCCTTGGTTTGGAATTTCTGCCAGTTTTCTTTTCTAGCCTGGGACTTGAACTCAGAGTCTTGATGAATCCATAGCAATGTGACAGAAGGTGCAGAGTTGCCAATACTTGAGTTCAAATCCCATGCCATGCCAAAAATAAATAAGTCACTGCCCTCAGCAGGGAAGTTAGTTATGAAGATGGGAGGGAAGGGATGATAGGGGAAAAACAAACGAGGAGGCAACAATGTTCAATAGGAAATGTACTCATTACTTTGCTCATGTAACTGTGACCCCTCTGTACAACATTTTTACAGTAAAAAATGTACAAAAAATTATGTACTCCTCAAGAAGCACTTTGGTGGTAAGGGATGGATGTCTGAATAGCTGTACAAAATTATACACTGATTTTTTTCAGTGTTCAGTATGGAACTGAATAAACATAACTGTTTCTATTACAAATGTTAAGTCACAGTCTTGGAACTGGTGCCAGTATTTCTGCCATTGCTGGGATCTGAGCTCACTGTCCAAGTAACTCTTTTGGACCTTGGGTGAAGGCTAAGCTGCCTGTCTTTGAGGAAAAGGTTTTCAAGCTAGAGTTCCCAGGGCATGACTTAAGGCCCTGCAATAGAGAAAATATTTGTATATATGTGTAATATAAGATATATAGCTACATATGTATGTTTATTTCATATTATGATTATTATTATTGATTTTGTATTTAATTTTTATTTTATTCATTTTATTGTTTATTGTATTTAGTATTATTATACACATAATATTTATTATGTTGTGTCCATATATTATAAAATTATACACAATAATTCAGTACATTGACTCATTTTCATTAATACTTCATTAAATGTTGAAACATAATTAAATGGAGGCATTTGTCAAGTCATCACATGGTTAGATTCTGTCCCCAGTATGAGCTTTGTCTTATTTATCTTTGGACAACTGCCTATAGGGATTTTTTTATAGGATTTATACTCAGAAGCCTATTCTTGTGAATAGGCAAGTTGAGGGATAAAATCCTAAGGTTAGGGCTGGGAATGTGGCTTAGTGGTAGAGAGCTTGCTCAGCATGCATGAAAGCTATGGTTTGAATCCTCAGTGCCACATACTCAGAAAAAGCCAGAAGCTGTGGTGTGGCTCAAGTGGTAGAGTGCTATCCTTGATAAAAAGAAACTCAAAGATAATACCCAGGCCCTAATTTCACGCCCCAGGTCTGGCAAAAACAATACACCAGATTCCAGTGGCTATGGAAACCTACTTTCTCAGGAGGCTTAGATCTGAAGATCGCATTTTGAAGACAGCCTAGGGAAGGAAAGCCTGTTGGACTCTTACCTCCAATGAACCATCAAAAAACCCCATGTGGCACTGTGGGTCAAGTGGTAGAGTGTTTGCCTTGAGTTGAGGGGTTAAGGGACAGCGCCCAGGCTTCAGTTTGAGACACACAACTGGAAAAGAGCGAGGGATAATCAAAGTAATTTTCCTATTTGCTATTTATGAGAATATTTTTTGGAAAATGAATGCTGATGTAAACCAGAATTGGAGTCAGACCTCAAAGTTCAAGTGTAGCACATCCGTAAGCCTTGCCTTTCAGATTCTATTATTATAAACTTGTGTCCTACAGGGTTCTGAACGGCCTATTGTTGAAAGGCTTAATATGCTCCCTAAGCCCTTTGTGATAAGCAGTTGACTTTTATTGTCAATGTCATTACAGTTCTGACCCTAGCAATGAACGAATAGCTCATCACCCTAACTCAGGAGGCTGAGGTCTATATCACAGGGTGAAACCAGAGAAGGCAAGGAAGTCTAGGACATTCTGACTTCCTGTTCTGAAACGTCAGATGCTCAAGAAATTCCTGTGTTTCCTTTAGTGATTAGAAGTTACTTGCACTCTAAATGTTCTTGGTGTTCTTGAGCTACAGAAGAAGGAAAGAAATATTATTGACCCATCCTGGGTTCAAATGAAATTCTCAGGATCCAAGCCCTAGCTCTGTTAGCAGGAAGAACTCCAGTGTAACACTGTTTTTGAAGGACAGAAAACAGTTTCAAAAGCCAGGCTAGGTGCAGAGAACTAGGCCTGCAGCATTAGGAGGCAGAATGTACACACTCAACAGGGCAGTGAGCTGCAAAACCACTTCATTCATTCCAGGCACAGCCAGCAATGGAGGAAACCTGAAACATTTGTTAGTTACACCAGGGTCAGGCTTTTCTCAGTTTCTTCAAATGATGACTAATCTTCCTTCCTCAGGTGAAGGGAGCCTCAGGCTATATTTAGGTTACCAATACAGAGCCAGTTTAGTGGGGGAGTGTGTAAGAACAGAGTAGCAAAACCCTGCTATCTGGTCTTAGGGAGTGGGTTTTTGATTCTCCATTTATCAGGTTTGAATGCCCTTCTATCTCTGCCAGTCTATTCTCCTTACTTCATTGTCCACATTTTTAATGCAAATCCCCAAGGAGGGACAGGGCCATTTCTCTTCTGTCTCCAAGCATCTGAGTTAGAACCTGGCTCTGCTCTCTTGACTCTGGGGCTCTTGGATGCCTGAGAAGTGGGACAGAGACAGTCGTCCTGCTCTGCATTTGTGTGAAGGTGATGCTGGTGTCCTGGCACACTGCAGAAAGCCTCATGACTGGGAAGAGTTTCCTTCTTCCTTTCTGACATCAAAAACAGATTCATCTATCAACTTTCTCCCTTCCTTCCTTCCTTCCTTCCTTTCTCTCTCTCTCTCTCTCTCTCTCTTTCTTTCTTTCTCTCTCTCTCTCTCTCTCTCTCTCTCTCTCTCTCTCTCTCTCTCTTTCTATCTATCTATCTACCTACCTTCCTACCCAGGTAGCTATCTTGTTGTCAATTGTTGGGTTGAACTCAAGGCCTGGGCACTGTCTCTAGCATTCTGCTACTTGAGCCACAGCACATATTCTGGCTTTGTCTGTGTACGGGTGCCTGATGAATCGAACCCAGGACTTCTTGCATGCTAGGCAAGCACTCTCTCATTAATCCATATTCCCAGCCCTTTCATTTTTTTCTTATTGGTAGTTTTTACATAAGTATGCTACCATTTTATGTATTCAAATTTAATTTTCTGAATACCAGTTACGTCTAAGAAACCTGATCTTCTCTTCCCCTGCCTGATTTGTGATTGTTCCTGCATTGCCCTCATAATAAAATGTAAATAAAGGCTGATGAGAGCTTCAGTGTGCATCATATAAAGACACAGGCCTAGAATCCTGGAAGAGAAAAGCAATGGGCCTGAAATGAAGAGAATGATGCAGTGTGCACAACTAGCATATCTGAAAAATACACCAGCAAATAAAAGCAGAGTTTGCACTATGAGAGGTAATATACATACACACATAAGTAGGTAGGGCACTGATACATAAACTTGGCCTTCTCTTTTTGAACTTTTTTGTGGCCATCCCAGGGCTTAAACTCAGGGCCTGATGTGTTCCTAAGTTGCTTTGCTCAAGGCTGAGGCTCTACCACCAACACAGCTCCACTTCCCACCAGCTGGTAGTTAATTGGACATAAGCAATTCCCAGGCTTTCTTGCCTGGTCTGGATTATCTCTCCTGCTCAGTTTTCTCTCTCAAAGCTGGAGCTCTACCCTTTGGGCCACTGCTCCACTTCTGGGTCTCTGGTGGTTTATTGGAGAAAATAGTCTCAGAGCCTCTCCTGCTCGGCTGGCTTGAATGGCGTTCTCCTGAGGAGGCTTCAAATGGTTTCCTCAGGGATTCACAGAGGAGCACCTCCACACAAACCCGTAGTCTAAATCTCGAGGAGTACTAGGGAAAAATGGAAACATGGTTATACCCCAGTCGCAGGACCCCCACCAAAAAGACCACCAAGAGTCAGACTTACAGCTGTTTTACGGTTTTATTTAAATGGGCTGCAGCTCGGGCCTTGTCCTACACTCCGACACAGCAGCACCTAGGAGGAGAACCACAAGGGAAAGATTTGTAGGGATTATAAAGGCACACAACCAACCAGGTGTTTGGATTACCACCATGTGTTGCTCTGCTAGAAATAAGCAACAATTGGTCAGTGGCTCAAAACTTTAACCCTTCATTCCCCCTCCCCCTTGACTTATGGTCCTGAGACACAATCTTGTGGCTCTAGTCTCAAACTAAACTCCAACAGCTCTTGATCATGAACGGGTATGGTCCCTAACTGACCTTAGCCATACTATTAAACAACAATACCAATAACAATCAGTTCATTTTTATTTTTTGAGGTGTATGCAGAGTGGTTGGGTAGGATGCTTGGAAACTTGCCATGTTCTCTGTGGTTGTACAGGGCAAAGGGGTCAGCCATTCTGGCGTGGGAGCTGTGGATCCAAGCAGAAATGCCATGGACCTTAAGGGCAGTAGGTGTAGCCAGTAGCACCATGTAAGGTCCCTTCCACAGTGGTTGCAGAGATCTCAGGTTGTGCCCTGGAACAAACACCCAGTCCCCTGGTTTAAACAAATGGGGGGTAGGAATAGAAGCAGAATCATATAATGCTCTAAGCTGGGGCCACATCGTCTTATGCACAAGCTGTAAATAGTCAAGCTTGCACAGAAATTCAATATCATACAAATCAGCAAACATTTCAGTCTGAAGGCTAGGGATAATGGGTGGAGGGTGTCCATACATTATTTCAAAAGGAGTAAAGCCAAGCTGATAGGGTGAATTTCTTATTCTAAACAGGGCAAAAGGAAGCAGCGATAGCCAGTCTGGGGCAGTCTCCAAGGCCAATTTGGTTAAAGTCTCTTTTAGATTCCAATTCATTCTTTCTACCTGCCCTGAACTCTGGGGTCTATAAGCACAGTGCAATTTCCAATCCGTCCCCAGTGCCGCGGCTATTCCCTGACTTACTTTTGAGACAAAGGCCGGTCCATTGTCCTACCCAATGGTGGATGGGAAGCCATACCTGGGTAGGATTTCTTCCAGGATGTTCTTAGATATGACGTTCCCAGTTTCATGCTTTGTTGGGTAGGCTTTAACCTCTCCTGAAAAGGTGTCTACAGAAACTAGCAAATATTTATATCCAAATTTTCCAGTTTTAATTTCTGTGAAGACTACTTCCCAATATACACCTGGCCTATCACCATGGAGGTAGCTCATTTGGTAACCAGTTGATTAGGGGCATTGGTCAGCTGACAGGCTTTAAATTTGTTAACAATGTCCTCAATGAGTTGATTTCCTTGCCTTATTTTTACTTCTGAGTGTAGGAGCAAGTCCTGCATTCTTCGGGTTCCCATGTGAGAGACCCGATGGATCCTCATAAGAATCTTCTTGCCCAATCTTTGTGGCAAGATAAGTTTCCCCTCACCAGTTTTCCACCAGTCTTTATTTCTTTCTCTGTTTGGGGGTTTATAAGCCATGGAAATTTTCTTTATCCACTCCAAGTCTTCTTGGGAGTTCTGAGGCTCAGGAAGCAAAGCTTGTGGCCCTGGGTCTACTTATGCTCTGGGCTGGAGGTCCACCTCCTTAGCTGCCTGAACGGCCAACTTATTTCCTTTGAAACAGTTACCTTTTGATGGCCAGGACAGTGCATAATGGCAATATTTGCTGGTTCCCATAAGGCCCGAATGAGGCTTAAAATTTCTTGTTCGTTTTTAATAACCTTTCCCTCAGCTGTCAACAGACCCCTCTCTTGCTAAATGGCTCCATGGAAATGCACAGTCCCAAAAGCATACTGAGGATCTGTGTAAATGTTTAGTGGCTTCCCTTTTCCCTTCTGTAGGGCTTTTGTTAGTAACACTAGTTTTACTCTTTGTGCAGACGTTCCCTGGGGGAGTGCTATTGCCCACACTATCTCAGTGTCTGTGGTGACTGCTGCACCAGCGTACCTTTTTCCATCTCAAATGAAATTGCTGCCATCTGTGAACCAGGTATGCTCGGCATGCCATAGTGGCGAGTCCAACAAGTCTGGCCTCTTTTCTTTGGCCTGGTCAATCTTTTCACACTTAATTTCACCTTCTCTGTCCTTCCTTTCCTGTCTTTGCTGCTCTGTCTCTCTCTCTTATTGTAAACCTTTTCTGCCACAGCTACTAGATCCCTAATAGACTTTTCAACAAGTCTGTATAGAGCTTGCAACTTTTGCTTTATGTCTGAGCAGCTTGATTTTTATAGGCGAACATAATCATCTGAGCCAACTCCTGGGTCTCAAGATCATTTGGCTATATTGATTAAAAGATTCCATGAGCTGCTCAAGATATGCTGCCGGATTTTCACTTCCTCCCTGTCTAATATCACAAACTTTGGCCATATTAGTAGGTTGGTATTCCGCTGCCTTGAGACCTGTCAACAGAGCCTGGTGATAGACGAGGAGTTGCTCCCTATTTTCAACTGTATTGCAGTTCCATGTTGGTCACATCTCAGGAAAATAGGCAGTGATCAGGGCAGGATCCTTGATAGGTGCTCCTGTGGGGCCAGGGATATGTTTCTGGGCTGCCTCTTAGTTACAGTCTCTCTCTTCGGTGGTAAAAAGCACCTGTAAAAGCTGACTAAAATCATCCCAAGTGGGCTATGAGTAAAGAGAATAATTTCAAGCAAACGAATTAAATCCTGGGGTTTCTCAGAAAAGGGGGCATTTTGGGTGTGCCAATTGTATAGATCACTGGTAGAAAATGGCCAATATTGGAGTTGCTGTTGACCATCCGCATCCACAGGACCTATGGCGGGTAAGGGAAAAACAGCTGCATTAGAAAGGGGGTTGATCTCATGGCATCGTCGAGTGACTGGCCCCTCAGAAACTTTAGGGGCAGGTGCCGAGTGTTCTATAGCTCCCTCCTCCTCTTGATCATTCTCAGGTTCTGAAAAAGGAACCTGGAAAGAGAGTATAGGGGAGGAAACATTTCTTCTTCCAACTTAACTCCCTGAAAAATCTGGGGGTACCTTTTCTTTCCCTCTGTCTCAGTTTCGTTTTGTAAGTCTAGGGGACTAGATGGAGTGGTGCCTATGGTTTCAGTCCGATCAGATGCACAGTCCAAAAAACAATAAACATTGCAAACAAAACACACCAAGGACTGACAGTTACAAAAAAAAAGCTTACAAAGTAGAGATCTCCCAAATTGGTCCACTGACTACAGTCACGGTGGGGTTCCACAACCACACCCCACAGCAGAAGGAGCAGAGCCACAGTTGGGAACTTGGGCCTCTGTTAGGAGGCCCTCTTGGTCAGTTCCGGCCCAAACCTGAACCGACCCCCGCCCCGCAATTCTCATGGCAGTGTTCCAAGGACCGCCCCTCCCCCGCCCCACACAGTGGGTTTCTAAGGACCCCTGCCCCACAAGAGGATCTTGGACATCTCCCAGATCCTCCAGGGTTGTGATGCAAGCGCGTCTGCTTCAACAAGCCTTTACGAATCAGTTTGGCCATCCTCACAAAGGAAAATGAAAGTAAAACAGACAAATGAGAGGACAAGACAAATTAACAAAGACAGCTCTGTTTTACTTTTGGAGTCTGAGATCTTGGAGGTCTTTGGAGGGATCCCGGATGAGCCCCCACTAATATGTTATACCCAGGTCGCAGGATCCCCACCAAGAAGACCATCCAGAGTCAGACTTTACATCTGTTTTAAGGTTTTATTTAAATGGGCTGCAGCTCGGGTATCATCCTACACTACAACACAGCAGAGCCTAGGAGGAGAACCCGAGCTAAAGATTTGCAGGTTTTATAAAGGAACACAACCAACCAGGTTTTCAGATTACCACCACATGTTGCTCTGCTAGAAACAAGCAACAAGCGGTCAGTGCGTCAAAACTTTAACTCTTCACATGAAGATGATACTAGTGTGTTCTAGACACTTAACATTGGAGACATAAAACACTCATAATTATTAGATCATTTTATAGGCAAAAAGAGCAATGCAGACTGTATGAGGATCGTTCCAGCTTTCGGTTCTCATATCCTGAGACAGTAAATGCACAGCAGCTCAAAGCTAAGTGACAGAACTGGCATGTACTGTGGATATTTGCTCCCAAATTCTGTGACACTCATTTCTCACTTTTGGCCTCAAGCCTGTGATCAGAGGGGAAGATGAGGAGAGAAAATCCTTCTCAGGGAAAGCAGCTATAAAGAACATTGGGTAGATTACTAATAAATTAAAACCTTGGGAATGACCCTGATAAGAAGTCAGACTGTCCAGATTAAAAAATGAAGAAGAGAAGAAATAAGGTGCCAGTGGCTGCTGTCTGTAATCCCAGATCCTCAGGAGGCTGAGATGTAGAGAAACTTAGTTTGAATCCAGCCAGTGTAGGAAAGTCCATGACACAGTTATTTCTAAGAGATCACAGAAATACCCAGAAGTGGGGCTGTGACTCAAGCTTAATGCAGTACCCTGGAGCAAAAGGAGCTCAAGGACCATGCATACGCTCATATATCCACCCCAGGACCTGCCCCCTCAAAAAGAGCCTGTACTCTTATAGGTGAAATTCTGAAGTAGCTATGATGAATGGCACCAACCCAGGAAATTTGTATCCAGTACAATGAGTTCATAACAGAGAGACATCTTTCAAGATAGTGCATGTTCCGGGACTCTCCTCACTGTTCACAGTGTAAACTGAGGGTTTCTCTGCATCACAGGCCTGCTGGAGGAAGTCTTTTTCATTTTCTGGATAGGCACACAAAAGCCCTCACTCCTGTACAGCTGGGTAACAAACAAGTCCATCTGGTCCAGTTAGTGAGGATTAGTGTGGGCGGGCTCTGAAGGTCAGGGGAAAAAGGCCTTTTTGTACCCTTAGATATCTCTCACCACAGTGCTCTGTTTTAACAGGAGACCTTCATTTGTGACACCTCCCATGGCAGGCCAAGTTCTGTGCACTTATCCTGCCTTTGTGAGACTATATTCTGGTGTTCAGTTACAGTGCTCAATATAATTCAGGAGTCCTTCAGGCAGACAACTAAGGCATATAATTAACCGATTCATTGCAGGCAATTTTGGGCCTATGATGCCTCTCCTATGTTTCCGGAAGTTTGGGAAATCCAAGTACATGTTGGATATCACAAAGCTTCTTGTCATCTAGGACTGATGAAGCTCATCAGGTTCTGAAACATTTTTCTTCTCCTAGTTGGACCCTGGGTCCCTAGGTTTTGGGTTTAAACACAGGGCCTGGGTGCTGACCATGAGCTCAGTGCAGAAGCCCAGTGCTTTACCATTTTGTGTAACAACATCACTTCTGGTCTGTGAGTGTATGAGTGTGTGTGTGTGTGTGTGTGTGTGTGTGTGTGTGTGCACACCATGGTGTGTGTGCACGTGGGTGTGTGTGTGCGTGCACACATATACATGAGTCCTGAAGCTTGAACTCAGGACCTGAGCACTGTACCTAGTTTCTCTTGTAGAATGATATCCCTTTCCCACTTGAGCCACAGAGCTACTACAGGCTTTGCCCTAGTGAAGCGGTTCTAAGAAATGAAGCCCAAGATTCCATATATGCAAAGCATTCTACCACTAAGGCACATTCCCAGGCCTCTACTTCAGCTTTGTTAGTTTATTTATATCTTTTTTTTTATTGTGGTTGTTGTCGATTGAATGAGTTGAAGTCTTGATATATGTGCTGTCCCTGACCTCTTCTGCTCAAGTCTTGTGCTCTACCACTTGAGCCACAGAGCTATTTCCGGTTTTCTGGTGGTTCATTGGAGCTAAGTTTCTCAAGGACTTTCCTGCCTAGGCTAGCTTTGAACCATGATCCTCACATCTCATCCTCCTGAGTAGGTAGGATAACCGACATGTGCTCAAGCACCTAGCTTCCCCTTCAGGTTCTTAGTAGTGAATTGGAAATAATAGTCTCATGGTACCTTTTGTGTCTGGGATAGTTTGGAACCCAGATCTTTAGAACTCAGCTTCCCGAGAAGGCAGGATGACAGACTTCAGGTACTGACCCCTTGGCCATAGCCTCTGCTGCAAGAGGGTCTATGGTTCCAGGTGGTGCAGTGCTAGCCATGAGCCCAAGAGGTAAGGTTCAGTGCCTCAGCCCCGAGTTCAAGGTTCATGACCAAGAGAAAAACAAACCAAACCATTGTCTGCTGTAGACAACTCACGAGTCTTCAGTAATACATAATTTTGTCCCTGACATGGGGACCTATCTGAGCCTCAATATTCTTGTCTGTATAATCATCTAAGTTGTGGAGCTCTTACATAGACAAGATGTAAGAATGCACCCGGTTAAGGACATAGCACATGGCACTCTTTGCACCACTCAGCACACAACATCCTGTGAAAGACTCAGCACCCAGTACCCAATGCAGGACTCAGAACACTGCATCCTGTGAAAGACTCAGCACATAGCACCTTGTGCAGGACTCAGAAAAGAGCACCCTATGGAGGACTCAGCACATAGCTCCATTCCACAAGCTGTCATTAGAATTAGAGTGCTTTCATCAGTATCACCATTCTGTGAGGAAAAATTTGCAAACCATACAAGTTCATATCTAATGGTTTAATGGGGTGTTTTTCTGGGGAGGGGGTGTTAGCCATGGGTCTTGAACTCAAAGCTCTACCACTTGGAGCCACATTTTAAGGTGTCCCTCAGACTTCCTGCCAGGACTGGGTTTTAAAGCCCATGACTGGGTTTTAAAGCAGCTAGGATGACGGGCATAAGCCAGGATGACATGGGTAACATGTGGAGCTGGTTTTGCAACGGTTTACATGTGGCTAAGTCAGGTTAGGTGGCAGCTGTCAGCACCAGACTCCTAGCTTGCTCTGTAATGAGGTTTTTGAAGTTCTGTCCTTCTATAATTACAGTTAGAATATCCTACCTTTTTTGGCATCAGACTTGGGGCTTGAGAAAGAGTTTAGACACTGTCCCTAAAAGTTTGTTCTCAAGGCTAGCAATTAATTGATTGAAAGACAGGAGAACTTCTGAGTTTTCTGTTTTGTGGCACTGAAGAATGAAACCCAGGGCTCCGTACTTACTATGAGAGCACTCAACCAACGAGACTCAGGAGTGAACGAGGTATAAATAGATAGAGATTGCTGTATATAAATATTATATATGCAAAAAGAGATTTCTGCATATTATTAAATTATACATAATATTGCCACCAATTCTTAGATATTAAATTATGTCTCCATTTAATGATGTGTCCCAGTTAACAATTAATAAACCATTAATTAATAATTACTCAATATCCTATAATTGTTTATCATATATGTACATATATCCATACATATAATTAGATATTTCATAGAATGAGACCCATGTCTATATATTATTAAATTATGCATCATGTGTTACTCCTAATTATTAGTTATTTAATTAGGACTGCATGTAATTTTTATTCTGTTAATGCTTAATAAAATATTAGTTAAACTTAGTGCACATCCTACACTTATTGCATCTAATTTTATCCTGGAATGATTCACTACTAATTCAATCTGTTTATCATTTACTGTAGTGGCAATTCTTCTACTTATGATGTTTTTTTACCTTTATTACATCCTATTAAATAGCTTATAGATTTTCATCCGAATTATATATCCTACCTGACAACTGAGCGCTTTCACAGAAAAGGAAAGTGTGTCATGCTCGGCTTATCATTCCAAGATTACATTTTTGGGAGTGCTGGGATCTAAACTCAGGGCAATGAAGGCTCAGTTCATGAATGGGTGACTGCCAGCACAGCAACCACTAGCCAATTCAGCTGCCAGGCAGTGCCCAGGCCCTGAGATTGAGCCCCCTATATTGACTCCAAATTGTGCTTAGTGTAGTTATTCATTTTATATTTTTATCCATTTAGCATTTATTTTATGGAATGATATAACACATGGAATATTTACTACATTTATTACATAGGATATAGAATTGCCTATGTATGAAACTTCACACCTGACACCCAGGACTTATACAGAAAAAGAAAACCTGTGTCACCCTGTGTCTTACTGCATGATTCAATTTTTGTGAGTGCTGGCATCTGAACTCACAGCCTACAAGGTCCAATTCATGAATGGGTAAGTGTCAGCACGCCAGCCTGAGGCATATTGAGCCGACACACAGTTCCCAGCACCTGAGATTGAGCCCCAGGGGTTGACAAAACAAGAACAGATGGACATGCAGATGGTAGTACACAAATAAATATAGATCTTTATAGAGTGCCAGAGATGACTATACATTATTTAGTTATATAGGCTACATTCCTACCAATTCTTGGGTATTTTTATGCCTCCATGTAATTAATATTACTGTTTTCATCTTTAATGAATTATTAATTATATCGACCACTGTCCTGAAACTATTGTGTCCATGTAATTAATAGTATTCTTTTAATGTGTCAAAAAATATTCATTAAAATCCACCGGCCTCCTAAAATCACTCTCTAATTTTATGCTATTATCATTCAGGAACAAGTAATTCAACCTTGACATTCATAACTTTCCATCGGTATTCCTATGAATAGGAATGAGATTCTTAGGATCTCCCTCCATTGGTAGTGGCAAGGACCCGGCTTGAACACAGGGCCTATGTTTTCGTGTTGGCCCATCCCTTCTCTGGAAGCCCGATAGCCTTCAGCAATGCCAAGTTACCAACATTTTTCAGCCCTGTCATTTAGACCCAGGATGGTCACCTTGAAAAGAAAACAAATGTAAAACTGGCAACCATCTGCAAGTTACTGGTTTTTTTCTGTGTCGTTTTATTTATTTATTTTTCCTGTCAGCCTTTGAGGCCCAGGAACCTAGGTTCAGCTGTGAGCCCAGTGGCTGCAACAAGCCTAGAGTGATCAAAGTTGAAGCAGAGTTGCCATGCCCTGAGTTCAAGCCCTGTGGTTGACAAAATAAAAATACGTAATACATACATGCATACGTACATATATACATTAAAAAAATTTAAACAATTATTAGGCTACTTGGTGTTGTATTCACGCCATTTTTTTCTGCCCGGCCTGGGATATGAACTCAGGGTCTGGGTAAATCTGCAGTACTGTTGGGAAAGGGAAAGCTCACAGTGATGGAAGGCAAGAAAGACAGGCCTGTTTCTAGCACTCGCAAAAATAATATTCGTATACATTTTAAATACATGATTTATACTTACATACACATGTTTACTGCATATTGCAGTTAGTGTAGTTATTCGTTTTATTTTGTTTTTTATTTATTTATTATATATTAGATTTGCCTATGTATTATACTTCATTCCTGAGACCCAGGACTTTCACTGATAAGGAAAACAAGTGGGACAATTGCCTTCTTCCACCAGGATCAAGTTTTTGAATGGGTCAATTTTAGCCCAACAGTCTGACACAGGTGAAGTTTTCGGGCAAATTTGAGGACCTGAGATGAAGCCCTAGGAGTGGCCAATATATAAACAGATGGATGTGTAGATTCATATGTATATGAATCTATAAATAAAGTTATAAAGAGAGACAGATAGACATTTATGTAGATTCTAGTGTATAATGCTCTATAAAGAAGATGACCTATATCTTATGTTTATATATTCTATTACTATGAATTATTTGGTCTAAAATTATGCCTCCATTAGTTAATCACGGTAGGAGACTTAATAAAGTATTAATTAAATTAATCAATTACTGTATTTATTGCGTACAAACTTATACTACAATGACCAGCTAATTAGTAGTTCAATTGGTACATTACAAAGATTCTATTATTGTTCCTATAGATAGGAATGAGTAGGTGGAAGTCCCAGGATCAAACTCTAGGCCTAAGTGTCTTGGTTGGGCTCAGGCTTCACTGACAGCCCCCCAGCATTCAGCCATGCAAGGTCATGTACAATTTTCAAGCTGAGTCATTGAGAGCCAGGATGGTCACAGTGCAAAGGAAACAAAGCTAAAACTGTTGTCTAAAACTTCCTGGTTTTTCATCCTCCATCTTGGTTGGTTTATTTTTTTGCCAGAGCTGGGACTTAAACTCAGATCGTAGGATTAATGGATCAACTGTGGGTGAAAAAGCTGCACCCCAGCCTAGGGTAATCAAGGCTGACTCAAAGTTGTGGCGACCAGAGCTCAAGCCCCGTGCCTGGCCCCCAAAAAAGTTAAGGTCCTGGCTAGGAGTTTGGGCCATTTTTTCTGCTATATCTGGAATTTGAACTCAGGGACTGGGTAACACTCTTGTGCTGTGGGTGAAGTGAAAGCTAACCTAGAAGAAAAAAAATCCAGAGCATTTTCCAGTGTGTGAATTCCAGCACTAGAGCTGGCAAAAATAATATTTATATACATGTATAATATATATCATATACATGTATTTGCATAGATATTACTTATTGTACCTAGGGCACAATATTTCAACAGAAAGGAAATCTGGTCAACATTGGCTTCTTATTCCACCTATTGACTTGGGCACTCCTGGGATTTGAACTCAGGTCCTGGAATATCTATTTCATCAAGGGGTCAGTTTAAGCACAGCAGCCTCAAACAAATTCAGGTTCCAAGGACCTGAGTTCTTGCCATAGGAATGGCCAATATATATATAGATATATGTGTAAATTGCTGCAAATACGTGTATATAAATACAGAGAGAGAGAGAGAGAGATGTATATGTATATTCCACTGTACATTTAAATATAAATATATTTATAGATTGTGAGATGTCTATATATTATTAAATTACATGTAATATATTAATAATAATTATTAGGTATTAAATTATAACTCCATTTAATGAAGTATCATGGATTAAGGCATAATAAAGTGTTTCCTTTTGTAAATGGAGCTCAGGGACAATTTCTAGGCACATAGTACAAGCCTCAGGATCTGCACAAAAAAAAAGAGCCAGTAACTGTGTCTGTGTATATATGAATGTATTTCTATCAGTGAACATCCATAGTCATTATGAAGAATAGCACCCAGCTAACAAATTTGCTTTGAATAGAATGATGTCAATGAGAGTGCTTTCAAGACAGTGCATGTTCCTGGTCAAAAAAATTTAAGACCCTGGCTTGGAATTTGCACCATTTTTCTAACAGGCCTGGGATTTCAACTCAGGGTCTGATTAACTCTGGCACTTTGGGGGAAGGGAAACCCACCATCGTTGAAGATAAGAATTTCAAGCCAGTTTCCAGGGCCTGAATTCAAGGCCCAGCACTGAAAAAAATAATATTCATACATGAGATCTATTTACATACATGTGTTTACTCCATATGACATTTATCACCCTTATTTATTTTTTATTTATTTTATTTAGTATTATTACATATATAACATTTATTTCATTTATTACATCATATGAAATGGATTTATTTGCATATAGATTATACATCATACAGAGACCCAGGACTTTCACAGAGAAGGAAAAAATGGGTCAAAAATGGCTTCTGACCCCACATATAAACTTTTGGCCATGCTGGGATTTGAACTCACAGCCCACAATGCATAAATCATGAATGGGTCAGTTGTAAAACAAAAGCCTTTGGCAAAAAAATGCCAGCCATTTCTGAGGACCTGTGATCAAGCAATAGTAGTGACGGATAGATAGATAGATAGATAGATAGATAGATAGATAGATAGATAGATAGATAGATAGATAGATAGATAGATAGATAGATAGATAGATGTGTAGGTTGCTATGTATATGAGAGAGAATGTGAGGAATTTAAATTATGTACATTATGAATTATTAGTTATTAAATTATGCCTCCTTTCAATGAAATGAAGTATCATGATTGAATACTTATTAAAGCGTTAATGTAAAAGTAGTCAGTATTCCTTAATTGGGAGAATCATACCATGGTGATAGAATGGAAGACATTATCCAATAATTTTTGTGTGGCATTCTATAAGAGAATCATGAACTAACTGCAAATTTAATTGTTACTTTTATAACATTCCATTAGGCATTCCCATGGATAGGAAGGATTTTCTCAAGATCTCCCTCCATTTATAGGTGGCAGTCCAGGCATTTCAACTCCAGGCCTGGGTATTTTACTTCAAATGTGAACCATGGGAATGACACTGTGAAGATTTCAGATTGTCAGGATGAAAGAAAAGAATGAGAAGAAAAGAAAGCCAAGTGTCAGTGTATCCTACCTGTAATCCTAGCTCTTCAGGAGGATGAGTAGTAGAGAATACCAGATTGAATTCAGCCAGGACAGGAAATTCCACCACACTCTTATTTCTGAGGGAATACAGTAATAAAAAATTCCCATGAATGGGGCTATGACTCAAGGGCAGAGCGCTACCCTTGAGCAAAACTAGCTCAGGAACATTGCCTAGGGTCATAGTAAAACCCCCGGACCTGCCAATAAAAAAAAAGCCAGTAACAACATGTCTCCCCATGTACGTATGCATGTATTTCTATTGGTGAAGGTCTGGAGTTCCTATGATGAAAGGTATCCAGCTATGAAATTTGCTTTGCATAGAATGATTTCATAGAACAGAAAGAGTTTTCAAGACAGTGCATCTTCCAGGGCTCCTCTCACTGTTCACATTGTAGCCTGAGGTTTTCTCCACATCGGTGACTGCTGGAAGAAGTCTTCCTCATTGTTGGAACAGGCCTCAATCCTGTACAGCTGAGTGATAAAAAAAACTCCTTCTAGGACAATTAGTGAAGAGTGTGGGTGGGCTCTGAAGGTCAAGAGAAAAAGGCCTCTATGTACCTCAAGCTATCTCTCTGCCGAGAGCTCTGTTGTAACAGGAAGACTTCATTTGTGCACCTCCTGTGGCCAAGTTCCCTGCACTTAGCCTGTCTTTGTTAGACTATGTTCCAGTGCTGAAATAACCAGCTACAATTAATTCAAGGGTCCTTCTGGCAGACAACTAAGGAGCTGAACTTCCACATCTACTCCAGTGGAGTCTGCTTAGCATGGAACACCTGCTATCAGATCTGAGAATGGGACTTCACAGAAGTCTACCTCAGAGAATTGGGCTTCAAAGAAGCCTACCTCCTGGAAAGGCTGGCAAGCCCCTGGGAAAGATGTGTTCCTGTTCCTGTTTTTCTTTTCTTCGCTGTATAGGAGTGCACATTAATCTTTTACTGCTCCTGCTGCTTGTTCTACTTACTCATGCTCAACGCTCCCTTATTCAGGGCTATTTCTTGGAAGTGTTGAACACTCCAACATCTGATAAGTGTCCTGAGAATATGACTAACTCACCAGAGTTAAGTGCTACCCTGAAAGCCCCTCTTATGGAGGCTAGTAGACAAGTCATAAGTAAATATAAAAGTATTGGGGGTTTCATGACATCACTTCAGCAGAAGGAATTGTTTGTAAGAAATTTACAAGAAGCTGTAGGCACGGCTAGAGCAGAAAGAGTGTATGGCTATTGGAGACTTCCCTTTAATCCTGAAGCATATACAATAGACCCATATAGATATCCTGTAGATTAGAAAGATGTAGAGGGATATTTAGACCAAAAGCTAAATAAGATTCCTAAAAGGTTGGTAGATGGAAGGTGGCAATGGCTTATCAGAGGAAAATGGTGGGATCCTCCATTATCTAGAGGACCCCATAGACTTCCCCCAGATCCATAGCCTTTTACAGGTGTGTATGATAAGGATGGCAACCGTTGGGTAAACTACTTAGGAGAAAGAACTTCCTATTTCTCTCTTCCATTTACTGAGAGACTTGCTAGATCTAGGCCTCCTTGGTGCTTACTATCAAAGAAGGAGCAAGAAAGATCTTATGAGACAGTGAAGGCCTCTATGGAGAAGAGTAAACGATTATGTGAAAGGGTTACAGAGAAGACACTATGAGCCTAAATTTGATATATGGCCAGATTTAACTAAGTATACTGAATATCATGATTTTTGGTCACAAATTGGGGACCCTCTAAAGAATGGCAAAGAAACACAATTGCTTACAAAAGATTTGAAACCCATAAAGTACAAAACTAAGCAAAAGTAACAATAACGTACAAAAGTTCATGCCTTACTGTCCACCACCTTGCATATATGCTCTGGTTAATGGTTAATAGGTGATAAACATCTCGAAACCAATTGTATTTCTTAAAAATAGAGGCAAAGCCTGGAACAATTGCCTATGGTCATAGTTCGTCATCCAAAAAACAAGATCAGGCTACCAGCTGGTGACCACCCAACAACGAAGCCTTGCAGCAAGATTGTGTAACCTTTTGCCCTTTCTCATGGAGACCTTATTCTATAAAAACTTGTTATCCTCTGCAATAAATCGCAACTAGCTTTCACTCCTCTTGTGTGTGAGTTGTCTGTTTGCCATTTCCCCACCTGTTCCAGTTACCTCCACGAGGTGTCGTCCATCATCCTGGCAGAGCAGGTCCGTGGCACTGAACCTAATGAAGTGATTCATTATTGGCAATGATGCCCTCCTGGGTTTCCAGAAGCTTGCTAAATCGAAGCACATGTGTAATTTCACTATGCTTCCTGTCATCTAGGGCTGGTGAAACTCATCAGATTTTGAAACTTTGACCTCTCCTAGTTGGGCCCTGGGTGGCTATGTTGAACACAGGACCTGGGTACTGACTGTGAGTGCAGAGCAGAAGCTCAGTTCTTTATCATTTGGTGTCACAGCTTCACTTCTGGTATCTGTGTGTGTGCATGTATGTGTGTTCATATACTTGTCCTGGAGCTTCAACTCAGGACCTGAACACTGTACCTGAGTTTCTCCTGTACAAGGATAGCACTCTACCACTTGAGGCACACATCCACTTCAGGCTTTTTTCTAGTGATGTAATACTAAGGAATCAAACCCAGGGATTCATACATGCAAAGCACTCCTCCTAAGACACATTCCCAGCATTCTACTTCAGGTTTCTTTCTTTCTTTTGTTGGAAGTTGGAGGAATTTAAGTCTAGGCCTGGGTGCTGTCCTTGAGCTCTTTAGCTAAAGCCAATAGCTCTACCACTTGAGCAACAGCACCCCTTGAGGTTTTTGGTGGATCACTGGAGAGAAGAGTCTCAAGGAATTTCTTGCCCAGGCTGACTTTGGACCATGATCCTCAGCTCTCAGCGTCCTGAGTACCTAGGATGACAGGCACGAGTCAGCAGCCACTAGCTTCCACTTCAAGTTTCTAAGTGGTGAATATGAGATAATAGTCTCATGGGACCTTTTGTGTCTGGTATAGTTTTGAACCCAGATCATTTATCTCAGCTTCCTGAGTAGGCAGGATGACAGACCTCAGCTACTACATGCCTAGACTGTAACACTCTGTTGCAAGGGGGTCCTTGGCTCCACATGGTAGGGCGCTATCCATGATCCCCACTGGTAAGTGTCAGTGGCTAGGCCCTGAGTTCAAGGTTCATAATCAAGAAACATAAACCAAAACAATTGTCTGCAGGAGACATCTCACTAGGTAGGTACATACATAATTTTGGCCCTCACATGAGGACCTATCTGAGCCACAAGTTTCTCATCTGCACAATCATCTTACTTGTGGAGCTCTTATAAGAACCAGATGAAAAAATGAAAAAAATGCACCCCATGAAGGACTCAGCACACAACTCATGAAAGACTCATCACATAGCTGGAACCCACATAATGTCATTAGAATTAGGGTGCTTTCATCAGTATCACCATTCTTTCAGAGACATGCCACAAACAGTCCAAATTTAGATTTTAGAGGGGTGAATTTTTTTTGGGGGGGGAGTCAGCCACGGGGATTGCACTGAAATGTTGGGGGTACTGTCCTAAGGTATTTTGATCAGGCTAGAACTCTACCACTTTAAGCCACAGCTCAGAGTTTCGCAGACTTTCTGCCAGGGCTGGGTTTTAAACGCACCAGTGTCAGATCTCAGCCTCCGAGAATCTTGGATGACAGAGTAAGCAAGCCAGCAGCATCTAATCCTTGGAACTGGGTAGCAGCGGCTTACCTCTGGCTAATTCATGTGAGATGGCAAATGTCAGCACTAGACTCCCAGCTTGCTCTGTGATGAGGTATTTGCAGCCCTATCCTTATATAGTTGCAGTCAGAACATTCTATCTTTTCTTTTTTTTTTTGTTTTGGTGTCAGTCCTGGGTCTTGAGTAAGGGTCTAGACACATTCCCTAAGCCTTTATGCTCAAAGCTAGTGTTTGAGCTACAGCACAACTTCTGGATTTTTCTATGCACATGGTAGTGAGGAATCGAACCAAGGGCTTCGTACTTACTAGGCGAGCACTCTACCACTGAGCCCCAGTAGTGACAAGTGTATAAACAGATAAATGTATAGATTGGTATATAGACAGACAGATAAATAGATAGATAGATAGATAGATAGATAGATAGATAGATAGATAGATAGATAGATAGATAGATAGATAGGTGTAGATATATTTAACGAGAGATGTCTGTAAATTATGAAATTGCATATATATTTCTACCAAGTATTGCCAATTAAATTATTCCTTCCTTTCTTAAGTATCATGATTGAATACATAATAATGTATCAATTGAAAATTAATCAATGTAGTATAATTGTTGTGTATAATTTTATAATATAATCGTACCTACTTATGTAATTGTTACTTTTCCAACATTCTATTTGTACAGATACCTATTAGAAAGCGTTTATTTTTAATTTTAATTTTTTTAATTTTTTTTTGGGGGTCCGGTTGTGGGGCCTGAACTCTGGGCCTGGGGGCTGTCTCTCAGCTCTTCAGCTCAAGGCTAGCGCTCTACCACTTGAGCCACAGAGCCACTTCCGGCTTTTTTCTTTTTGCTAATGTGGTGCTGAGGAATAGAACCCAGGGCCTCTTGTATGCAAGGCAATCGCTCTACAACTGAGCCACCTTCCCATCATGGAAAGCATTTCTTAGAATCTCCCGCCAGCCATTCATTAGTGGGAGTCCCGGGATTCAACTTTCAGGCCTAAGTTGCTGATTTCGGCTTGGCTTCACTAATAGCCAGCCAAACATCAGCATTGTAAGGTCATGTGCATTGTCTGGGCATTGTATTTAGACCCAGGATGGTACAATACAAAGGACAAAAAAAAGTAAAACCACCTGATTGAACTTCTCAGTTTTATCCTTTTCCTTTTTATTTATTTTTGCAAGCCCTGAGATTTTAACTCAGGAGCTAGGATCCCAGGATCTGCTTTGGTAGAGATGCCAAGACTTGAGTTCAAGCCCGGTGCTTGGGCTAAAACAAAATAATAATAATACTGATAACAATAACAATAATAATAATAAGGCCCTGGCTTGGAATTTGCACCATTTTACTGGCAAGCCAGGCATTTAAACTCAGGGTCTGGGTAACTCTGTGGCACTGTGGGTGAAGAGGAAGATCACCGTCCTTGAAGAAAAGAAGTTCAGAAAAGTTCCAAGGGCCTGAACTGAAGTCCCAGTTCTGGAAACAATAATACTCATATATGAGATCTATTTACATACATGGGTTTATTCCATATGACATTTATTACCCTTATTTATTTAGTATTATTACACATAAAACATTTATTTTATTACATCATATTACATGTACTGAGTCCCAGGACTTTAACAGAGAAGGAAAAAAATTGTCAAAATTGGCTTCTTACTCCATGAATACATTATTGGCCATGCTGGGATTTCAACTCACAGCCTACAATGCCCAATCCATAAATGGTGTCACAGTCTTAGCCAACCAGCCTCCAGAAAACTGAGCTGCCAGGAAGTTCTGAGGACCTGTGATCAAGCCACAGTAGTGCCATATATATATATATATATTTATTTATTTATATTTATATATATATATCATATATATATATATATACATACATATATATATAACAGAGGAAATGTGAGGTTATTATTAAATTATATATTTTTACAAATTATTAGTTATTAAATTATGCTTCCATTTAATGAAGTATCATCATCTAATACTTATAAAATCATGAATAAAAAAATCAGTCAATATCCTTAATCAAACCATGTTGCTAGAATGGAAGATATAAATTCAATAATTTTTGTGTGGCATTCTAAAATAGAGTTATGAATTAACTTCAAATTTAATTATTTATTTTATAACATTCCATTAGCATTCACATGAATAGGAATGAGTTAGTCAGGATCTCCCTCCATTTGTGGGTGGCCATCCTAGCATTCCAATTCCTGGCCTGGGACGTTTACTTTGAATGCAATCCATTGGAATGACACCTTGAAGATTTCAGATTCTCGCAAAAAATACGAACAACAAGAAGAAAAGGAAGCCAGGTGTCAGTGGCTCTTGCCTGTAATCCTAGCTCCTCAGGAGGCTGAGATGCCAATTTGAATTCAGCCTGGGTAGGAAAGACCACGATATTCATATTTCTTAAGAGATCACAGGAAATCAAAACAAAATAATAACAAAAAAACCTGAGTGGCCCCATGGCTCAAGTTGCAGAGCACTATCCTTGAGCAAAAGGGCTCAGGGACAGGGTCTGGATGAAGGGCATTCAGCAGGTTGCCCATGCCCAGCCCCCCAACTGGGCAAGCTGCAACAAGCCCTCAGAGAATACTAAGTCTGAGCAGGCAGCTTGAACAAGCATCCTTCACTACAGTTTAAGAACTGAAGTCAGGAAGGCGTTGCCTGGGCTGGTGTGTGCAACTGATGTGTACAACGGGTGAATGATGTCCTGGCAATTATCATGGGAAAGCACAATTCTTAGGCTGTAGGAGTTGTCAAAGGTTGTGGCTCCATATCTTCTATCCCTCTGTAGGATGTGAGCCTAGGTTTCTGGGGCCTGGTGGCCATCACTCATTCATCATTCCTCATTGCCGAGTCTCAGGCTGGTCCCAAATCCTGGGAAAGATAGAAAATAACCAGACATTTCTGTGCCAAAAGGAGTAATCCAATAAATCCCACCGTCATAATTCCCGTTAGAAGTAAGCCTTGGGCTTCAAATGTGGCTGGTAGAGTGCTTACTTAGCACACATGAAGCCCTGGTTTGATTCCTCCCTACCACAGAAACAGAAAAAGCCAAAATTGACACTGTGGCTTAAGCAATAAAAGTTCTAACCTTGAGCAAAAGAAGCTCAGGCACATGCCCAGACCCTGAGTTTAAGTTCCAAGACTGGCCAAAAAAAAAAAAAAAAAAAGGTGAGCATGGTGAGACATTTTCTACTGGGACTTAGAAGAGGGCCGAGGTTATGGGTAACAGGTAGAGGGGTAGAGGGCAGGTGCTGTTGGCTCACCCCTGTAACCTTAGCTACTCATGAGACTGAGATCTGAGATCCCAAATGCAAGCAGGAAAGTCTATATGAGACTCTTTTCTCCAATTAAACTCCAAAAATCCAGAAGTAGAGCTGTGGTTGAAGTAGTAGAGTGCTAGTCTTGAGCACAAAAGATTAGGGATAGCGTCCAGGCCCTGAATTCAAACATCAGGACTGGCACATGCACACACGCACATGCCATACACACACTCACACACATATACACACATACACATACCAAGATAGAGAATTTGACAGTCAGCCTGCACAAATTCCACCTCTAGAAACTCAGTATTTAAAAAAAGAGGGAGGAGGGAAGGAAAGACTTGCTCCAGGAAGTGATATAATCAGTGCCAAAATTCCACAGGAGTTCTATGTTATGGAACAGAACAGAGAGCCTCAGGCACAAGGTACAGCATGGGCAAAGGTCCTGAGGTGTGGTGTAAAGCAGGTGGTGTGGATGGGATGAAGGTTCTGTGGCTTCAGACAAGTCTGGCAGAACACTGAAGCCTGTGTCAAGTTTTGTACTTGAGTCACAGGTAGGGCAGAGGGTGGGGTCCCAGAATGAGGCCCAGGGAAAGATTCGCTTGACTTTTCACCAAAGACCCCAGCCAATTTCTGTGGCTGGAAGCCTATTTTTCACAGCTCCTGACCCTCAGGCCCTCTTTGCATGGAGGAGTCAGGGCAAATGCAGGGAAGAACTCTTACTTAAGAAAAGCTTCTAGCTCAATCCCACCAGTGGCTCACCCCTGTAAATCCTAGCTACTCAGGAGACTGAGGTCAGAGATCATGGGTCAAAGCCATCTCATGGGAGAAAAGTTAGTGAGACTTTATTGCCCATGAACTAACAAAAGCCAGAAAGGGAGCTGTGGCTCAAGTGGTAGAATGTCCACATTGAGAGAAAACGTTAAGAGACTACAGGTCAGACCCTGAGTTCAGGCCCCAGTACTGGCACCTAACAACAAAGAAAAGCTTTCAGGAGTTCTTAGTCCACTGTGGTGAAAGGCCAGATCAGCCAGGCATGGGTATGCTGGCCCTCCTAGCTCCTCAGGAGGCTGAGATGTGAGGATTGCCATGCAAATCCAGCCTGGGCAGGAATGTCCAGGAGACTCTGATCTCCAATGATCCACCAGAAAACCAGAAGTGGTGATGTGGCTGAAGTGCTAAGCTGAAGAGCTGAGAGACGGTGCCCAGGCCCAGAGTTAGAGCCCAATGACCAATACCTGGCCTTCTTTGACCTCATGCTGTGGCTCTAGGCAGAGTACTTTCCAGTGGGCTCCTGATGGTCTTCCAATGTCTATGTGTCCTACAAGTCTTGAGAGCAGCCTCCTTGAAGGCCTTTGCCTACAGAGCGGGACACAATACAAGATAAGGATAAAGTTTTGTGGCATGGAGGTCATCGGCCGGGTCATCAGAAGAGCATCTGTCATGAGTGCAGTGTGGATCTGAGCACTAAATCGACGTCTCAGACCACGGTTCTGGGCCAGAAGGGGTAGACTAATTAATGCCGGCTCACAAGGGAATCACAAGAACGTGAATTTGTCAGGCACACCTTGGGCAGGTTTTGAGTAGGGCTTATGAGAGACTAGTATGCTGAGTAATCCAAAGCAGGCTGGCTGCTGCTTGTAACAATCACTATAAACCAGGAGTCCCAGGGGCTCAGAGACCTGCTTAACTCACCAGAGCTCAGGGGCAGATGAAGGTCTGCAATCATGGGCCAACTACATAGGGACATTCATAGTGTCCTTCCCTTGGTTCTATGGCCCCGTGCTGGAATGGAGGGACAGGTTCCATGGAATTTACTCCCATAGGCCAGACTCCTTAGCCCAAGAAGCCCAACAACTGCTGTAGCTTGAGAGTTTACTATGATTATGCCTCAGGACTGCCCCCAGTTCTAGTTCAGCTTATCATTACGACCTTTCTCTGTGTGTTTGTGTGTGTGTGTGTGTGTGTGTGTGTGTGTGTGTGTGTGTGTGTGTGTGTGTGCATGCACGTGCGTGTGCATGAGTGCATCTTGGTAGTAGGGCTTGAATTCAGGGCCCGTGCTCTGTCTCTCACTTTTTTCATTCAAGGATAGCACTCTACCACAGCTTTTCTTCCAGCTTTCAGGTGGTTCTTGGGAGAGGAGAGTCTCACAAACATACCTTGTTGGGTTGCATCTGAATGTCAGTCCTCTGATCTCAGCCTGCTAAGGGAGCTAGAAATATGAGAGCATGAGCATTAGCATCTGGGCACACTTTCCTTCTTGGATAAAACAGAATACCTATTTCCTAGCCAAGCACCCATCTACAGCTATCCCTCCTTCCCCTTCCCCTAACCCTCTGGACTTCAGAGGAAACATACTCACCCCTGAGGACAAAGAAATAGGATGCACTGACAGGTTTGAACATTATGTTTTCCACACAGTCAGGGGGCTGCTGGAAGCTGATGTAGAGGTCAGAGAACTAGGCCAGGGCAAGTAGACAGCTGTTAGAACAGAAAGTATGAAAAGCCATCCGTGCAGCTGCATGCCAGTGGCTCATGCCTATAATCATAGCTACTCAAGGCTGACACTGGAGGATCAATCAAGATTCAAAGCTAGCCTGGGCATACTCTTATCTCCAAAGAATCACCAAAAAGCTGGGAAGAAGAAATACTATAATTCAAATGTTCAAGCACCAAACTTGTGCAAACATGCTAAAGGTTACCACCTAGGCTCTTCAAGCCTTGGTAAACACACACACACACACACACACACACACACACACACACACACACACACACACACTCACACACCCCATACACATGCCAAATCAGATATTTCTACTCTGTAACCTTTCGGTATTCTCTACCTTTTTCCCCACTAAGTCTGGTGGTTGTTGGCCTAGGAGTTTGATGCATCCAACACCACCTGACATCTATAATTTTGGGGAACAGAATGGCTATAACATCAGCCTTCCCCTATCCCAGCTCCTTGATTGGGTCTTGGTCTATCCAGCCCCTTTGGGGTTCCTTTTACAGACTCGCCAAGATCCTTTAAAAAGGCATCACATGCTGGGCACTGGTGGCTCACGCCTGTCATTCTAGCTACTCAGGAAGGTGAGATCTGGCTTCCAAGTCAGCTTGGGCAGGAAAGTGTGTGAGACTCTTATCCTCGAAGAATCATCAGAAAATCATAAGTGTCCTGGTGGCTCAAGTGGTAGAGTGCAAGCCTTGAGAAAAAGAGCTCAGGGACAGCGCTCATGGACAACAACAACAAGGAGAGGCATTGCATGTTGTCTTTGGGATTGGCATGGGCCAAATATGGGAAATTTCAAGTGCGCCAAGATAAAGCAGTACCTCCTTTATTCCCATGCTCCTCTATCTTGTCCATCCCCTGGCCTTGGCCATGCTTCACATCAGGATGGCTCTGGCTTGACGGGAAGGATTCAAGGAGGAAGATCCCAGACCAATTGCTCCGGCTCCTTCCTCCCTGCTTACACTACTGCTTCTGCTCTTTGCCATAGACCTTCTTCCTGAAATCCATCCATGAGATCATTGACACCAACACAGTGGTGAGTGGTGGGTCCAGTCTAACTCTGGGAAGTCAGAGGTGGAAGTCAGTCTGGAACTAGGAGCTTCTATTCTGGGTGTGGGCTGAGGCCAGGGCTGACATTTATTTCATTCTGAGCCTTGCAGGGGTAGGGAGACAGTGTAGACACAATATTGAGTCAGGTAAGATGGGAATCTGTAGGACCACTTGTGTGGGGGAGGCTGTGGGACTCAGGGGGCCACTGTTCTTGGTGTTCTTCTCTCAGACCTCCCTCTCCCTCTCTCATCCCTCAATAGTAAAAGAGAAACTTTAAATAAGGATGTCGAAGAGGAGGCAGGGAAGTATTTCACTGTGAACCAGACTTGTGCTTCATATTCATCCTAGCCCCTAATTCCTATTTATCTGAGGATTGGCCATATGGGTTTGGCGGGGGGGGGGGGGGGGGGGGATGTGTGTGAAGATATCATCCTAGCTGAGAATGTGGCTCAGTGATAGAGTGGTCGCCTAGCAAGCCTGAAGCCCTGGGTTCGATTTCACAAAGAAAAAGCTGGAAGGGGAGGTGGGACTCAACTTGTAGACCACCAGTCTTGATCAAATAGAGCTCAAGGGCAGTGGCCAGGCCCTGAGTTCAAGCCCCATAACTTGAACACAAATCTATGTGGAGGCTTTATTTTCCCTTTGGAAACAATTTATTCTTTGTGGTAAGCATAACATGGGCATCTTCCCTGGCCACCAATGGGCCATTAGATGTCCCTGGAATTTGGGCCTCCTCCCAGCAGCCTCTGCTCTACTTGGCCCGCAGTTTACCCTTCTTATCACCAGGCAGATGGAGGCCTAGAAAAGCCCACCTAGCCTCCTAGTTCTGGAGGCTGCTGAGGATTTTGGGATTCAGTATGTCACAAAGGGAGTGATCATCCCCATCAGTCTACAGAAAAAAAGGGACAGAGTACTGCATGCCTGAGTGCACCAGCTGTGGGCAGTTCTGGATGTGGGGAGTTGCAGCAGGACATGCTCTGTGGGGGAGTCCTGTACGGGGCAGGGAACCCTGATCTCTCCTCTTGCAGTTTCCACACTATCCTGAAGTTGCAATTCTTCAAAACTTTTCTGTGCCTCCCCCATTTTGCCCACCCAGGAGCCTGAGGCCTCTGAAGCAGCTGCACTGGTGGAGAGCTCAGCCTGTGTCGGCATCTGGAGCCCCGTGTAGGAGTGACAGCAGCTCTTGCAGCTATCTACTCTTCATCTTCTCCTGGGACAGCTGGCACATGCACTTGGATTTCTCCTGATACAGCTGATCCAGAATGAACAACTGTCCTTTCCATGCCAGGATGGATTCCTGGACGGTGCGGATATGTGCCGACAGCTGGTTGCATCGATGGTGGAGCTCATCTGCCGGACTCTGGAAGTCTACCTCATCAGGAGATTGTGGATGAAGCAGATTTTCTTCTCGGATGCCCACATGTCCCACTTCCCATAATCTCACATGTTGTGGTGGCAGCTCACGGGGCAGGGGACCTGTGGCTCCGGCCCTATCTGGCACTGAGCTGTCCGGGGGAGGGGGAGTGCCTGCAGCAGTCCGGCAGGAGTTTCTTCCTGTGGATCTCATCCTCTGAGAGTGCTAACAGTGCCACATCCCTCTCAGGTTAGGGGACATCTCCATCCTCTGCCATGGGCACATCGAGGAGAGTCGCTTCCTCAGCTTTTGCTTCTCCAGGGTTCACAGCTTCCCCTTCCCCAGAGAAAGACAGGAAGCTCAGCTGGGACTGCAGGTGCTCCTCCTGTAGACTGGTCATTTCCAGGCACTTGAAACTCTCCTGCCACTTTGGGGGCACCACCTAGTCCCTCCATTTGGTCAGACAATGCACTTGTTTCAGCTGCTCCAACAGCTGGGTCTGCTTCTGCAGGTGCTACTGTAGGACCTGCTACTTGGAGCACAGCTGCTCATTGGAAGTGATGTGCTGCTGACAGGTGGCTCTGAGCTCCTGCAGCTGGGCCAGGGACTGTTCCTGCTGCTCCTGCAGCTCCTGAGCTGCTTGGCTCTCTCTCTCAGACACTCTTTCCATTCTTCTATCTTCTCCTCTCAGCAGCCCAGCTGTTCCTGCGGATGTTTCTTCACCTGCTGCTCTGAGTCCAGGATGTTGGTAAGATCTTCCTTCTCACTGCTCACCCTGTGGAGAGTGCCCCGCAGCATGGCCAGCTGTTCCTCCAGCTGTGTGTTGCACACACATGCACATGGTGGGGTGTCGATCCTTGGTTTTCTCATCTAGTCTTACCAGTTGCTCCTCCTGCTCTGCAATCTGGAGACGAAGCCTCTGGTTTTCCTGGACCTAGTATGAAGTTGTTCCTCCAGGTTTTTCAACCCCATCTGCATGTGGTAGGCGTGGGCCTGCAGTTGCTGCTTCTCCTGAGATGGACCCTCGGGGTGCCATGGCTCTGCTAGCTTCATTCTCAGTTCCCCCAGCTATTCTCTAGGTGCAGCACCTACCTCAATCCTCACTCCTTCTCCTCTGTCAGTTGGTTTACCTGCTCGGTCAGCCATCAGGCCTCCTCCTCCTGCGTGCACCTCTCAATGCTCAGGTTCTGCAAGAAGGTGTCTGTCTCCAGATTCGCTAAGTTACCATTCAGCTCAGGTTGTGCTGTAGTCTCTTCAGTACATCAGGCTTCTGCAGCACTTGCTGGAACTTGCAGATTCTGTTCTTCCTGTTGCTCCTCTATGTCCAGAGTGCTTCCAGCTTCTCCTAAAACTCTGTGTTCACTTGCTCCAGGTCATAGAAGCTTCTGGTCTTTTCCTTGAGCTGAAGTTTTACATCATTCAGCTGTTTGAACAACATTACAGTCTCCTTCTGTAAGTAGGAACCACAGAAGCCACCATCTCCAGCTCCCCCATGCACTGCTCTGTGGCCTGTAGGCAGCTGGTGAGAGCTTCATGCTCCATTTCTGTCATCGGCCGTGAGCTGCATGTGGGCTGGTGCCTATTGTAAATTACTTTCTGCCAAAACCAACCTCTGTATGGGTAGCTTGTGGATGTCTAGCTCTGTTTTTGGTGCTTTGTGCACTTGGGCTACCTTCTCCTTCTCTTTCTCTTGTCAATTCTGCAGGTCTTTCTTTTCTTGCTTCAGTGGTTGGATCTTGGCACAGAGCACCTGGTTTCTTCTTTGCTGCAATCCAGGGCAATCACCACATGTTGGTAGCACCTCTGCAGCTCCTTTATGGTATTGGCACCCTTGACACTCTGGACTCTGGTGGCTGTTACTGTGTTCAAAGACAGGGGAAGCCTGTGGTAGGCATCACCTTTGGCCAGACCCTCCGTGTTGAATCACCCTCCCCAGTGGTGTTTTTCTTTGGGATCCTTCCCTTTTTTGTATTCTTTGTTTTCTTGAATGTTGAAGGTCTGATGGGAGGATTCTTCTGGTGTTCTGGCAGTAATTTGTTGCCCGCAGCTCTCTCTCAGAGTCTTGTTGTTTCAGGCATCTGTGCTCTGGGATGGGAAAGATGGGCTGGCCACATTCCCAGGCTCTGGGAAATGCTCTGTTCTCCCACTAACTGACTAGGTCGTCAATTTCCTATTGTACTCCAAATTCGCATCGAAACTCTTGCTTACCCCTCAGTTACCTCTACCTTCCTCAACTGCTGGTAGTGGTGTCAACCAACAGACGGCCGGATGGCTGCACAGATTACTGTGTATGTCTGTTTGTTGCCAGTCATGGATATTGAACTCAGGATCGAAGCATAGTCTATGAGCTGGTTTTGATCAAATCTACCCCTCTACCACTGGAGCCACACGACACTACTTCTGACATTGTTGACACTGAAATTGGACAGGGGTCTCAAGTACTTTCCAGCCTAGGGTGATTTTGACCATGAATCTCCTTTCACAGCCTTGTAAATATCATGGAGGACTGCTGAGAGCCACTGGTGCCTGCTTAATCATTGATCTTGCTGATGATGTTGGACAGACCGGTGAGTTCCCTATCTTCAGGTTTAAGTGGTGGGAGCTGGAGCCCACAATTTGAATCCTGGTCCTGCCACCTCCAAATGGCAGGAGATCCTAGAAACTCATTTTTATCCATATGAATACGAATGGAATGTGATGTATGTCATGATTGAATGGGCAGTTCTTGAATGATTCTAGGATAAAATTATATACAATTATATTCTAGGATACTGATTGATTTTAATCAATACTTTATGAAGCATTTTAAAAATTATATTCATTAAAAGGAGAAATAATGAAATACCTAAGAATTGGTTGTCACATAGCATAGAGATGCCATTTTTTTCTGCCAGGAGTGGGATAGCAACTTACGGTCTGGGTAACTCTGTTGCACTGTGTAGGAAGGGGAAGCTTGCTTTCTTGAAGTCAAGAAATTCAAGTCTGTTCCTTAGGCCTGAAATCGATCCCCACCACTAGAAAACATCCTATTTGTGTACACTTTAAATATATGGTTTATATTTACATACATATATTTACTCCATATTTCATTCAGTGTATTTATTCATTTTACCTTTTGTTTTGTTCATGTAGTAACCATTTATTTTATTGACTATTATGGCACAGAGAATATTGATTACATTGATTACATAGGATATAGGTCTGCATATGTATTCCACTTCATACCTGACACGCAGGACTTTCACAGGAAAGGAAACATGTGTCACCATCTGCTTCTTACTCCACGATTCATTGTTTGGGAGTGCTGGCATGTGAACTCATGGCCTACAGGGCCAAATTCATGAATGATTGAGTGTCAACATGCCATCCTGGGACAAATTGAGCTGACAGGCATTTCCCAGGACCTGAGATTGAGCCCCTGGGGTTGACAAAATAAGAACAGATTGGCATGCACATGGTAGTATGCTAATATATATATATATATATATATATATATATATATAGTGTTCCAGAGATGTCTATCCATTATTCAGTTATATAGACTACATTCCTAACAGTTCTTGGGTATTTATTATGCCTCCATATAATTAATATTGTTTTCATCCTTAATAAACTATTAAGTAAATCAGTGTCCTGAAATTATTGTGTCTCTGTAACAAAAAGTTGTCTTTTACTGATTCATATTAAATAAAATCAATCAGCCTACTGAAATCATGATGTCTAAATTTATATGAGTACCATTCATGAGTAACTCATTCAACCGTGACACTTACAACATTCAATCTTTATTCCTATAAATGGGAACAAGTCTCTTAGATTATCTGGGATTCGACTCTAGGCTTATATTGCCCTGCAGGACTATGTCTTCCCCAGTACCCTGCCAGCCTTCAGCAATACAAGGTGAAGTACACTTTAGAGCTGTGTCATTCAGACCCAAATGATCATGGTGCAAAATGTTAAAAAGCCATCCCACCACTTCTTCTCTGTACGTTCCCCCCACCCCCACCACAAGGCCTGGAGGTCTAGGATCCCAGGATCGCCTGTGGTTCCAGTGGCTGCACCCCAGACTAGGGTGATGGAAGCTGAGTTAGAGTTGCTGTACCTGAGTTCACGACCTTGTTTCGCAAACAAAGAAACAAACAAACAAAAATGATCTGCCTGGCTTGCAATTGGTGCCGTTTTTTTCTGCCAGGGTTTGGATTTGAACTCAGGGTCTGGGTAACTTTGCCGCACTGTGGACAAAGGGGACACTCACCGTGCTTGAAGACAAGAAAGTCAGGCCTAGTCCCTAGGCTTGAATTCAAGCCCCAGCCCTGGGAAACACACTATTTATATACATTGTAATGATAGGATTTGTACTTACTTATAGATGTTCAGTACATATCCTGTTTGTTGTGATTATTTATTGTATTTCTGTTTATTCATTTATTTACCATTTATTTTATTGACTGTGGTAACACATTCCATTTATTATTTTGATGACATCCTATCACATAGTATCTAGATTTGTAGATGTGTTCTCCATCATGTCTGACACCCAAAATGCTCAGATCAAAGGAAAACAGGTGTCACACTCGGCTTCTTACTCCACGATCCAATTGTGGGCAGTGCTGAGATCTGAACTCAGGGGCTAGCAGAACCAATTCATGAATGGGTGTGTCAAAACGGCAACCTCAATCCCAGGAAACTGAATTCCCAGACCCTGACATCGAGCCACAGTGGTGGACAAAATAGCCATACATGGTTAGGCAGGTGGTAGTATACCAATAAATATATATTTGTATAGAGTGCCAGAGACATCTACCTAGGATTCAATGACATCCACTACGTTCCTACCAACTCTTAGGTAGTTATTATGCCACCATTGAAAGAATAGGATTCTTTTCATGCTTAATAAACTATTCAATAAGATCAGTCAGCATCCTAGGATCATTGTGTCTAATTTTAGATTAGACTGACCCATGGAGAAACTTCTCAATCATGAGTTTGCTCACATTCCATCGGTGTTCCTATGCATAGTAATGAGTCTCTGGGAAATCCCCTGATTGGTAGGTGTCAGGACCAGCACTTGAACTCAGGGCCAACATTGTTACATGGGTCTATGGCTTCCCTGATAGCCCACTAGCCTTCGCCAATGCAAGGTGAAGTACCCTTTGTAGGTGTGTCATTCAGACCCAGGATAATCACCGTGGAAAGGAAACATTGTTAAAAATCCATCCCGTGGCTTTTTTTTTTTTTTGTGTGTATGTGTGTTTTCCTGCAAGACATCAGGGCCTAGGATCCCAGGATTGACTATGGGCCCATGGCAGCCCGCCACCCTAAGGTGATTGAAGCTGAGGCCAGGATAGTCCTAAATTCATAATTTAAACATAGCATCTATATTGACATGTGCAGACAGCATCTTGAATTCGGTGCACTTCTCCTTAATTTGTGTCTAATTCATGGAGGTATTGTGTATTTTACTGAGTATGGTGACAGTTATAACTGTGCTAACATGGATGACAACCTGTTCCCATTGTTATAGCGTTGCCTATGCATTCATTCTCCTTCCTAGCTGAGGCCCAGAACTTTCACAGGACAGGAAAACAGGTGCCATGACTGGCTTCTGACATCAGGATGAATCTTTTGTCAGTGATGGGATTTGAACTCAGGTCTGGTAACTCTGTTGCACTGTTGGGGAAGGGGAGGCTCACCATCCTTGAAGACTAGAATGTCAGGCCTGGGGCAGGGCCTGATTTGTAGCCCAAGCACTGGAAAAAATAAGAAGCCCAGCTCTTTTAAACATAGGATCTCTATTTACATACAGGTATGGTATGCATCTTGCATTCAGTGTATTAATTCTTTTTATGTTGTGTCTTTTTCAGGGATGTATTGTGTATTTTATTGAGCATAGGATGACATATAAAACTGTGCTGACATGGATGACAACCTATTCCCCCAGATCTAGGGTTGCATATGCTTTTTTGACTCTTGCTGAGACCCAGCACTTGCACAGTACAGGGAAACAGGTGCAAGGATTGGCTTCTCACATCAGAATAAACCTTTTGGTAGTGCTGGGATTTGAACTTGGGGTCTAGGCAGCCCAACAGCCAAATAGGTCCACATGAGCCCATCAGCTTGTGAGCCACTAAGATGCTAGGCCATACCCAGGACCTGAGATTGAGCCCCAGGGTGGGGATGAGGCACAATATTCATCCATTCATACGCTGAAGCTAGTATGCTAATTACCTATTTGGATAGAGTAGGAGATGTAGTGAGCTGTGTTCGAATCCTATCTACCATTTGAGTACCGATTCTTGGATCTTTCCCAATGCCTGCAATTCCTGAATATGATTCTTATTGTCACACTTCATGAACTATTATTTAAAACTAATTGTTGTGCCATACATCTTGCCTATCATTTCCTATGAATTCAAGCACCTCATAACATTTATAGACATGTTAAATTTATGATTTATACTTACATCAATATATTCAGTCTATATCATGTTTTTTGGAGTGATACATTGTGTTTTACCATTTATTTATTTAGTTAGCATTTATTTTATGGACCGTTAGTGCACCTATAACATTTATTACATTTATTCCCATCTATTCCATAGCATGTAACTTTGCAGACATATTATGAACTTGTACAGAAAAGGAAAACAGGTGTCACCCTTGAAATCTTACACTAGGAAGAAATTTTTGGTAATGATGGGACCTGATGTGAAGGCCTGAGAGGCCCAATTCATGAATGGGTGAGTGTCAGCACTGCTCTAGCCCATTCAGCTGCCAAGTGGATCTCAGGACCTGGGAGCAAGCCCCAGGTTTGGCCAAAATAGCAGTAACTTTCTATGACGATGGTGGTAAATAAATTAATATAAATTTATTTCTTTATTTTTTTATTTATTTATTTATTTATTTTGGGGTTCCATCGTAGGGCCTGAACTCTGGGCCTGGCGCTGTCTCTCAGCTCTTCAGCTCAAGGCTAGCACTCTACCACTTGAGCCACAGTGCCACTTCCGGCTTTTTTCTTTTTGCTTATGTGGTACTGAAGAATCAAACCCAGGGCCTCAGTCATGCAAGGCAAGAGCTCTACCATTGAGCCACTTTCCCAACCCAAATATAAATTTAGATATTTAGTGTACTGCCAGAGGTGTCTATCTAGTATTCAATGACATATATTACCTTCCTACTGATTCTCATGTATTTAGTGAGGACTCCATTTAATCAATAGTATTCTTTTAATGCATAATAAACTATGAATTAAAATCAATCCTGTCCAGTGATTATTGGGTCTAATTTTATGCAAGACTGATTGAGGGACTACTCATCCAACCATGACATTAATCACATTCCCCTGGTGTTCCTATGGACAAGCAATAGTTTCTTAGGCTCTTCAGCCCCTTGTAAGTGGCATGACCAGGATTTGAACTCAGGGCCTAGTGTCCATGTTGGCCTATGGCTTCACTGACAGCGCCAACCTTCAGAACTGCCAGGTGACCTACAGGTTGCAGCCATTTCTTTCACACCCAGGATGGTCAACGTGCAAGGAAGGAAAACAGAAACTGCTGACCATCCGTGGTTTGTGTCTTTTTTTCGATGCTGCTTTCATTTTGTTTTCCTTTGAGCCAAAATAGCAATACATTTCTATGCAGACAGTGGTATACAAATAAATAGATATTTAGATATTTAGATATTGCCAGTGATGTCTATCTAGTATTCAATGACATATAGTACCTTCCTAGTGATTCTCAGGTATTTAGTGAGGACTCCATTTAATCAATAGTATTCTTTTAGGGGCTGGGAAGGTGACTCATTGGGAAAGTGCTTGTTTTGCATGCATGAGTCCCGGGTTTGATTCCTCAGCAACACATGATCAGAAAAAGCCAGGAATGGCGCTGTGTCTCACATGGTACCACACTAAACCAGAGCTGAAAAGCTGAGGGACAACACCCAGGCCCAGAGTTCAGGACCCACTACAGACAAAACACACACACACACACACACACACACACACGCACGCACACACAGTATTATTTTAATGCATAATAAACTATAAATTAAAATCAATCCATATCTTGTGAATTCTGGGTTTAATTTTATGCTAGACTAATTGACAAACTAGTCTTCCAACCATGACATTGACCACATTCCTCTGGTGTTCCTATGGACAGGCAATAGTTTCTTATGCTCTCCAGCCATTTGTAAATGTCATGATCTGGATTCAAACTCAGGGCCTAGGTGCGAAGATTGGCCTATGGCTTCGCTGACAGCCTGCTGACAGCAATGCCAGGTGACCTACAGGTTGCAGTTGTGTCATTTGGACCCAGGATTATCACCATGCAAGGAAAGTAAACTGAGAAACCTCTAACTGTTCGCAATTCATGGCTATTTTTCCTTGCCATTTTCACTTTTTTTTCCTATCAGCCCCTGAAGACTAGAATCCCAGGATAGGCTGTGGGTCAAGAGGCTGCACCAACCCAGGCTAGAGTGATGGAAGCTGAGGCAGAGTTTCCACAACTTCCAGCTCCGTGCTTGGCTAAATAAATTAAACAATAAAATAATGAAATATATAGAAAATAAATTAAAATAAAAAATTTAATATATTAAAAATACTAATGGAGCTCCCTGGCTTGGAATGAGTGCTCATTTTTTTTCTGCCAGGACTGGTATTTGAACTTGGAGTCTGGGAAACTCTAATGCACTATGGGGAATGGGGAAACTCACCCTCTTTGAATAAAAGCAATTCTGGCCTGTTCCTTAGGCCTGAATTCAATCCCCAGACCTGTAAATTTATTTTCATCCACATTTGAAATGATTAATATCCACATACTTATGTTTACTGCATATTGCTTTTTTGTATTATTCATTCATTATATTTATAGACTATTATTACACTTATAACATATATTAAATTTATTACATCTTATGAAAATTATACAGATTTGCATATGTATCATATATCTTACTTCAGATCCAGGACATTCACAGAAATACTATAGTAGATGATTCCATCCTTAGAAAAACAGAAAGAATACACCAACCAAAGTCTAGTTTATCACTAGGCATCACAGTAGCTCACATCTGTAAACTACTCAGGAGGCTGAGACCTGGAAGATGAAATTTCAAAGCCAATGAATGCAGAAAAGACTGAGAGATATCATCTCCAATTAACTGGCAAATGCCAGGCTACAGGCATAGCTGAAGTGGTAGAAAATCAGCTATGAACAACGAAGCCAAGAAAGAGCAAGCTGAGTTCAAATGTGAGGAGAGGAGGTAGGGGAATAAAAGGGAGAGAAATCCTCCAAAAACAGAAAACAAAACGACAATACACAAACCCCACCTAATTTAAGGTACCAACCAAACTGAAAAAAAATGAAGCTTGTTCAGTTGTATAACTTTACATTAGCACATAAGATCTTAGGTGCACTTCAACGCTATGTTTTTAATAATATATGTATATATATATATATATATTAATAATCCATGTATATATATATATATACATATATATATATGTATATATATATCTTTAAATAAACTAAGAATCCAGCCAATGAAAAATACTTCTGAATTAGTGCCTTAACCATGGCATTATAAATTATTTGTACTAAAAGTGTATTCCAAGTTTCTTTTCTCGGAATCAGGAAGCTGTGATCTGAGGTTGGTGGTTCAAAGTCAGCCCAGGCAGGAAAGTCCATGAGACTTATCTCCAAAAGACCACTAGAAAACCGAGGTGGCACTCTGACTCAAGTAGTAGATCCCTCGCCTTGAGCTGAAGAGCACAGGAATAACCCCTGAGTTCAAGCCCCAGGGCCAAAAAATAAAATTTAAAAAAAGTTTGTTCATGCAGATCATAAAATTCTAACATTCTGAGCTTTAGGAAACTTTTCTGCCTTGGTCTTATGCTCTTTAGGCAAATACTCCACTACTGAGATACATCCCAGTCCCATTGTTTTTGTTTTTCATTTTGCAATCCACTTTATTGAGGTTTTATTCAGAAACCCAACATTTTGTGCTATGAGGACTCCCCTAGTGTATTTCGTGGTAGGCACTGAGGAAAACTCATATGACACAAATGCAGAGAGTTTATAATTGTGGAAATAACACTAAATAGAAATAAATTCATCTGTCCCGACATTCTAGGGAGAAATGATGTCCTTATTTTCATTCTCACTCTTCAGGGCAGATGGTCAAAATAGAAACACCTATGTACTATGCTGAAAAGTAAATGTTTAAACCCCTTTTTTTGAAAAACTCTCGTGCTATAAAATCAATATATATCAAATAAAGGCGAAGTTAACTTAAAAAATATTAAAAATGCTAATGAAGCTCCCTGACTTGGAATGTGTGCCATTTTTTTTTTGTCTACAAGTCCTGGAATTAGAACCCGGGGTCTGGGTAACTCTGTTGCACTGTGGGGAAGGGGGAAGCTCGCAATGCTTGAAGACCAGTATGTCAGGCCTGTTCCCTAGGCCTGAATTCAAGCCCCAGACCTGGAAAATGTACTCCTTTACATATTTTAAAGATAGGATTAAACTTCCATACAGATGTTCAGTCTATATTATGTGTGGTGTGGTTATTGATTGTATTTTTTATATTTTTCATTAATTTACTGTTTATTTTATTGAATGTGATGAATCCTAACTATGTATTACATTGTTTACATCCTATCACATACCATCTAGATTTGTAGATGTGTTCTCCATTATGCCTGACACCCAGGACTCTCCCATAAAAGGAAAACAGGTGTCACACTTGGCTTCATACTCCAAGATTAATTTTTTAGCAGTGCTAGGATCTGAACTCAGGGCCTAGCAGGTCCAATTCATGAATGGGTGAGTGTGAGCATAGCAGCCTCTAGCCAATGAAGCTGTGAGGTGTTTCCCAGGTGCTGAAATCGTGACCCAGGATTGGCCAAAACAGCGATACAAGGATAGGCAGTCAGTAGTATACAAATAAATACATGTTGGTAAAAAGCACCATAGCCGCCTATGTATGATTGAGTGACATATACTACATTCCTACCAACTCTTAGGTGTTTACTATACCATAATTAAAGGAATATTATTCTTTTCATGCTTAATGAAGCATGAAATTAAAATCAATCATTGTCCTAGGATTATTGCATCAAATTTTGGGCTCAACCAATGTACAAACTTCTCTTTAATTGGTATTCCTATACATAGGAATGAGTGTCTTGTGATCCCCTGCCATTGGTAGTTGTCAGAACCTGGATTTGAACCCAGGGCCTATGTTGATAGGTTGGGCTATGGCTTCCCTGCTAGCCTGCCAGCCTTCAGCAATGGAAGGCGAGGTCCACTTTGCACCCATGGCATTCAGATCCAGGATAGTCATCATGCAAAGAAAAAAAAATTAAACCCCCAGCCCTCTGCAGCTTGCTACTTTTTGTGCTATCTCACTTTTTTTTTCTTTCTGCAAGCCCTCTGGGCCTAGGATTCCAAGATTGGGTATGGGTCCCTAGGCTGCACCCAGCCTACGGTGATCGAAGCTGAGACAGAGTTGCCACGACCTGAGTTCAAGCCCCATGATCGGTCAAAAAAAAAAGAAAAAGAAAAAAGAAAAAAGAGAAAAGACAAAAATTGATTATTTAACTAAATTTAAAAAATAGAGCTCCCTGGTTTTGAATTTCTGCCAGTTTTCTTTCTTAGACTGGGATTTGAACTCAGGAACTTGTAGCAATGTGAGGGAAAGTGCAGATTGCTACTACTTGAGTTCAAACCCCGTGCCAAGACAAAATTAAAAAATTAAGTCACTGAGCTTGGCAGGGGGAGTCATTGTGGAGAAGGGAGGTAAGGGATGGTAGGGGGAAAACAAAGGAGGAGGTAACAATGCTCAATAGGAAATATACTCATGACCTTGCTCATGTAACTGTGACCTCTCTGTACAACATTTTTACAATAAAACCATACAAAAATAGACAATATAGTATTCTGAGAAGCACTTTGAGGTTAAAGGAATATTGTCTGAATAGATGTACAAAATTCTACACTGCTTTTTATTTAATGTTCAGCATGAAACTGAATAAACTGCTTCCATTAAAAAATTAAGACACTGTCTTGGAACTGGGGCCAGTATTTATACCATTGGTGGGATTTGATCTCACATTCCAGGTAACTCTTTTATACCATAGGAGAAGGAAAAATTTACTGTCCTTGAGGAAAAGAAATTCAGGCTAGAGTTCCCATGTCCTGAATGAGGGCCCTGCAATGGAAAATATATTTCTATACATGTGTAATATATGATATATACTTACATGTGTATGTTTTTTACATGTTATGATTCTCATGATTGATTTTGTATTTATATTATTTTTATTTGATTCATTCTTTTATTGTTTTTCTATTTATATTATCATTCTCATTTATATTTTGCACATCTATTATAAAATTATACACAATAATTTAAGACATTGATTCATTTATCATTAAAAATTTTTGTGTTGAAACATGATACATAATTAAATGGAGGCATTTGTCACAGTCTTCTCACGTTTAGCGTCTCTCCCAAGAATGAGCTTTGTCCTATTTATCTTTGGACACCTTCCTATAGGGATGTCTCTAGATAATTTATACAGAAAAGCTTTTTCTTGAGGACAGGCAAGTTGTGGGATAAAATTGTAAGTGGGAGGCTAGAAATGTGGCATAATGGTAAAAAGCTCACTCAACATGCATGAATACCAGGGTTTGAATCCTCAGTGCCATATACTCAGAAAAAACCAGATGAGGTGGAGTGGCTCAAATGGTAAAATGCTAGCCTTGAGAAAAACAATCCCCAGGACTGTCAAAAACAATAGACCAGATGCCAGTGGCTCACACCTGGAAAACTACCTCCTCATGAGGCTGAGATTTGAAGACCACAGTTCAAATACAGGCTAGGCAAGAAAAGCCTGTTAGACTCTTATCTCCAGTGAACCACTAAAAAATCCCATGTGGAGCTGTGGCTCAAGTGGTAGAGGGTTAGCCTTGACTGAATTGCTCAGGGACAGTTCCCAGGGTTGATACAAGACACACAACTGGAATAAAATTGACGGTTAATCAAAGTATGTTTCCTATTCGCTAATTATGAGAACATTCTCTGGAAAATCAATGCTGATATATACCAGAATTGGAGTCAAACTTCCAGGCTTAAGTGTAGCAGATGCACATGCCCATCCTCACAGACTCTAGCATTGTAACCTTGTGTCCACAGGGTTCTGAAAGGTCCAATGTTGAAAGGCTTAATATGGTCCCCAAGCCCTGTGTGATAAGCAGTTGACTTGTATTGTCAATGTCATTACACGTCTGAACCTAGCAGAGCACCAGTAGCTCTTGTGCATCACCCTAGATCAGGAGGCTGAGGTCTTAGGATCACTCTGAAGCCAGCCAGTGCAGGAAAGTCTATGACACTCTGACTTCCACGTCTGAAAGGTCAGATGTTTAAGATCTTCTTGTTTTTCCCTTGGTGATGAGAAGTTACTCTAAATGTTCTTAGTGTTCTTGACCCATCAACCCATCCTGGGTTCAAATGAAGTTCTCAGGATCCAAGCCCTGGCACTGTTAGCAGGAAAAACTCCAGTGTTACACTATTTGAAGGAGAGAAAACAGTTTCAAAAGCCAGGCTAGGTGAAGAGGACAAGGAGGCAGAATATACAAATTCAACAGGGAAGTGAGCTGCACAACCACATCACTCATTCCAGGCACAGCCAGCAATGGGGGAAAACCTGAAACATTTGTTAGAGTTACACCAGGGTCAGGTTTTTCTCAACTTCCTCAAACAATGACAAACCTTCCTCCCTCAGGTGAAGGTAGCCTCAGGCTATCTTTAGGTTACCAATCGAGAGCCAGTTTACTTAGGGAGAGGGAGGAACAGAGTAGAAAAGCCCTGCTCTCTGTTCTTAGGGAGTGGGTTTTTTACTCTCCATCTATCAGATTTAAAGGCCCTTCTACTTCTGCCAGTCTTTTCTCCTCCCTTCATTCTCCACATCATTATTGCTAATCCCCAGTCCAAGGTGAGGCAGGGTCATTTCTCTTTTGTCTCCAAGCAGCTGAGTTAGAACCTGGCTCTGCCCTCTTGGATCTGGGGCCTTCGCCTGCCTGAGAAGTGGGAAAGAGATATTCTTCCTGCTCTGTGGTTGTGTGAAGGTGATGCTGGTGTCCTGGCACACTGCAGAAGGTCTCATGACTGGAAATTGTTCCCTTCTTTCCTCCTGAAGTGCAAGACCAGCGTTATCTATCATTTTTATGTCTATCTATCTATCTATCTATCTATCTATCTATCTATCTATCTATCGGCCTTTCTTTCTTTCTTTCCTTCCTTCCTCCTTTCTTTCTTCCTGTCATTCTTCCTGTCTTTCTTTCTTTCTCTTTCTTTCTTTCTTTCTTTCTTTCTTTCTTTCTTTCTTTCTTTCTTTCTTTCTTTCTTTCTTTCTTTCTTTCTTTCTTTCTTTCTTTCTTTCTTTCTTTCTCTCTTTCTTTCTGTCTTTCTAAGTATGTATGTATGTATGTATGTATGTATGTATCTATCTATCTATCTATCTATCTATCTATCTATCTATCTACCTATCTATGTACCAACCCACCTGCCTGCCTACCTACCTACCTACCTACCTACCTACCTACCTACTACCTACCTACCTACCTAACTACCTACATAGTTATCTCTTTGACATTTCTTGGGCTTAACTCAAGGCCTGGGCACTGTCTCTAGCACTCTGCTACTTGAGCCACAGCACCAATTCTGGATTTTTCTGTGTATGTGTTACTGAGGAATGGAACCCAGGGCCTCTTGCATGCTACGCATGCACTCTCCCACTAATCCACATTCCCAACCCCCTCATCTTTTTTCTTAATGGTAGTTTTTACATATATATACTACCATTTTGTGTCCCCAAGTATAATTTTCTGAATACTGCTTATTTCTATGAACTCTGATCTTCTCTTCCCTGCCTGATTTGTGACTGCTCCTGCATTGGCCTCATAATAAAATGTAAATAAAGGCTGCTGAGAGCTTCAGTGTGCATCTTATAAGGAAACAGGCCTAGAACCCTGGAAGTGAAAAGCAATAGGGCTGAAATGAAGAGAATGATGCAGTATGTACAATGAGCGTATCTAAAACATAAATCAGTAAATAAAAGCAGAAGTTTTGCATACAGCCTCTTTGCACTTAGTTAAGTAATATACTCATGTAAGTAAGTAGGACACTAAACTTGGCTTTCTCTTTTTGAATTTTCTTTTGTGGCCATCCCATGGCTTAAACTGAGGACGAGATGCATTCCTCAGCTGTTTTTCACAAGACTGAGGTTTTACTACTGCCACAGCTCCACTTCCAGCCATCTGGTTGTTAAATGAACATAAGTGCCTCCCAGGCTTTCCTGCCTGGTCTGGCCTGTATCTCCTGCTTGGCTTTTTCTCTCAAAGCTGGAGCTCTACCCTCTAGGCCACTTCTCCCCTTCTGGTTTTCTAGTGGTTTATTGGAGACAATAAACCTTTCCTCCTAGGGCTGGCTTTGAATGGAGATCTCCTGAGGAGGCTTCAAGAGGATTACCTCAGGGATTCACCTAGAAGCCGCTCCACCAAAACTTTAGTCTAAATCTCGAGAGGTACTATAGAAAAATGGAAACAGGAACATGCTTCTAGTGTGTCCTAGATACTTAAGGTTGGAGATACAAAACACTCATAATTATTAGATCATTTTATAGGCAAAAGGAGCAATGCAGATAGTATGAAGATCGCTCTAGGTTTTGGTCCTCATGTCCTGAGACAGCAAATTCACTGCAGCTCACTGCTAAGTGACATACCGGCATGTCCTGTGGACATTTGTTCCTAAATCCTGTAACACTCATTTCTCACTTTTGGCTTCAATCCTGTGACCAGAGGGTAAGATGAAGAGGGAAAATACTCTCAGAGAAAGCACGTGTAAAGAACATTAGTAGTTTACTTATAAGTCCAAACCATAGAAATGACCCTATTAAGAAGTCAGTCCAGATTATAAAACAAAGAACTAAAGAAAGAACTTGAAAGTGACTGCTGATTGCAATCCCAGCTCCTCAGGAGGCTGAGATGTAGAGAATTTGAGTTTGAAACCAGCCAGTGTAAGAAAGTCTTTGACAATGTTATTTCTAAGAGATCACAGAAAAACCCAGAAGTGGGGCTGTGACTCAAGCTTAATGCAGTACTCTTGAGCAAAAGGAGCTCTTGGACCAGGCCTAGGCTCATAGTTCAACCCCAGGAACTACCCCCTCAAAAAAAAAAACCTGTACCCCAATTTCTTTGTGTATGTATGGATGTATTCCATCGGTGAAACACCAGAGTAGCTATGATGAATGGCACCAAGCAAGGAAAATTATATTCAATACAATGAGTTCATAACACAGAGAGTGCTTTTATGATATTGCATGTTTCAGGGCTCCCCTCACTGTTCCCAATGTACCCTGAGGGTTTCTCTGCATCCCAGGCCTGTTGGAGGAAGTCTCCCTCATTGTCTGGACAGGAACACAAAAGACCTCATTCCAGTACAGCTGTGTACCAAATAACTCCATCTGGGCCAATTAGTGAGGATGTGTGGGTGGAAAGTCAGGAAAAAAAGGCCTCCTTGTACCCTTAGCTATCTCTCTTCCCAGTGCTCTCTTTTAACAGGAGACCTTCATTTTTGCCACCTCCCATGGCAGGCCAAGTTCTCTGCTCTTACCCTGCCTTTATGAGACTATATTCCGGTGTTCAGATACAGTGCTCAATATAATTCAGGAGTCTTTCTGGCAAACAACTAGGGCATTGAACATAATGAAACGTTTCATTGCCGGCAATGATGGGCCTATAATGCCTCCCCTAGGTTTCCAGAATCTTGGGAAATCGAAGCACATGTTGGATATCACAAAGCTTCCTGTCATCTAGGACTGGTGAAGCTCATCAGGTTTTGAAACCTTTGACTTCTCCTAGTTGGGCCCTGGGTGGCTAGGTTTTGGGGTTGTACACAGGGCCTGGGTGCTGACCATTAGCTCAAAGCCAAAGTCTTTACCACTTTGTCACAGCTTCACTTCTGCTTTCTCTCTGTGTGTGAGTGCGTGTAAGTGCATGTGTGTGTGCATACACTAATCCTGGAGCTTGAACTCAAGACATGAGCACTTTACCTAGTTTCTCTTGTACAAGGTTTGCCCTCTCCCACTTGAACCACAGAGCCACTTCAGGCTTTTTCTTACTGATGTGGTTCTGAGAAATCAAACCCAGGGTTTTATATATGCAAAGCACTCTACCTTTAAGGCACATTCCCAACCCTCTACTTCAAGTTTGTTAGTTTGTTTCTGTCTTTGTTGTTGTTGTTGTCATTTTAGGAGTTGAAATCTGGGCCTGGGTGCTGTCCCTGAGCTCTTCAGCTCAAATCTTGTGCTCTACCACTTGAGCCAGAGAGCCACTTCCGGTTTTCTGGTGGTTCCTTGGAGCTAAGTGTCTCAAGGACTTTCCTGCCCAGGCTAGCTTTGAACCATAATCCTCAGATCTCATCCTCCTGAGCAGCTAGGATGACCGGCATGAGCCACAAGCACCTAGCTTCCACTTCAGGTTTCTTAGTGGTGAATTGGAGATAATAGTCTCATGGTACCTTTTGTGTAAGGGATAGTTTGGAACCCAGATCTCAGCTTCTTGAGAAGGCAGGATGACAGACCTCGGTTATAGAACCCTAAGATGTGGCACTCTGCTGCAAGGGGGTCCTTGGCTCCATGTAGTGGAGTGCTAGCCTTGAGCCCAAGAGTATGGCTCAGTGCCTAGGCCTTGAGTTCAAAGTTCATGACTTAGAAAAATCAAGACAAAACAATTGTCTCCTATAGACACATCACTAGTCTTCAGTAGTACATAATTTTGTCCCTGCCATGGGGACAGATCTTAGCCTCAATATTCTTTTCTTCATACTCATGTCAGTTGTGTAGTTCTTACGAGGACAAGATGAAAGAACGCACCCTTTGAAGGACAAAATACATAACACTCTTTTTTTTTTTTTTTGTCGGTCATGGAGCTTGAAATCTGGGCCTGAACTCTGTCCTTCAGCTCTTCAGCTCAAGGCTAGTGCTCTACCACTTGAGCTACAGCGACACTTCCAGTTGTCTGGTGGTTTATTGGAGATCACAGTTTCAGCGACTTTCCTGACCGGGCTGGCTTTGAACCACGATCCTCAAATCTTAGCCTCTAGAGTAGTTAGGATTACAGGCGTGAGCCACTGGTGCCCGCCTGCAAATAACCCTCTTTACAGGAGTCAGCACACAGCATCCTGTGAAAGACTCAGCAACCAGCACCCAATGCAGGACTCAGCACACTGCACCCTGTGAAGGACTCAGCACATAGTATCCCGTGAGGGCCCCAGCACCCCAGGAAGGACTCATCAAGTAGATGTATCCCACAAGCTGTCATTAGTATTAGGGTACTTGCATCAGTATCACCATTCTTTCAGAAATACATCACAAACAGCACAAAGTTCACATCTAATGATTCAGAGGGGTATTTTGGGGGGGGGATGGGAGTCAGCCACAGGGATTGCACTAAAATGTTGGGGTTACTGTCCTAAGATCTTTTGCTCAAGGCTAGAGATCTATCCACTTTGATCCACAGCTCAGAGTTTCACAGACATACCGCCAGGGCTGGGTTTTAAACCCACCAGTGTCAGATCTTAGCCCCTGAGAATCTTGGATGACAGGGGTGAGCAAGCCAGCAGCATCTGGCTCTGTGGGGCTGAGTTGCAGTAGTATACCTCTGACTAAGTCAGTTTATATGGCAGCTGTAAGCACCAGACTCCCGGCTTGCTCTGTGATGAGGTACCCATCTTGGACCTTGAGTAAGAGTCTAGACACAGTCCCTAAGCTTTTATGCTCAACACTAATGCTCGACTGCTTGAGCGAGAGTACAACTTCTGGATTTTTATATGCATATGGTAGTGAGGAATCGAATCCAGGGCTTTGTATGTACTAGCCATCATTATACCACTGAGCCCTAGGAGTGACAAGTGTATGAACAGATAAATGTGTAGATTGGCATATATGTATATATATATATATATGTATATATATATATATATATATATATATATACACACACACACACATACATATATATACATATATATGTATAAAACAAGAGAAAGGTGTCTGTATAGTATGAAATTACATATATTACTACCCATTATTGACAATAAAATTATTCCTTCCATTTTTAAGTATCATGGTTGAATACATAATAAAGTATTAATTGAAAATTAGTCAATGTAGTATAATTGTTGTGTATAATTTTATAGTATACTCATACAGTAATTACTAATTTGTTACTGTTATAAAATTACATTCCTATGGATGTACATGGGAATGGGTTTCTTAGAATCTCAGGCCAAGACTTAGTGGCAGTCCCTGGATTCGACCTCCAGGGCTAAGTTGAGTTTTTGGCTATGGCTTCCCTAATAGCCAGCCAATCATCAGCATGCAATGTCATGTACACTTTCTGGGCCTTGTCATTTACACGCAGGATGGTCACAATTCAAAGGGGAAAAAATGTAAAACCACCTTCGTGTATTTCTCCATTTTATCCTTCTGCATTTTATTTTATTTCTTACCAACCCCGAGATTTGAACTTGGATCCTAGGATCCCAGTGTAGCTGTGGCAGAGATGCCAAGACCTGAGTTCAAGCCCCGTGCTTGGCAAAAGTAAAATAAAATAAAATAAGGCCCTGGTTTGGAATTTGCACCATTTTTCTGGCAGGTCTGGGATTTGAACTCAGAATCTGGGTATCTCTGTGGCACTGTGGGTGAAGCGTAAGCTCACCGTCCTTGAAGACAAGAATTTCAGACCAGTTCCCAAGGCCTGAATTGAAGCCCCAGCACTGGAAAAATACATACATGAGCTTAGCGAGTATGGCACTTATTACCCTTATTCATTTAGTATTATTACACATATAACATTTCATTTATTACATCCTATCACACAGGATATATTTGCATATATGAGACCCAGGACATTTTTTCAGGAAACAAAATGTGTCAAAAGTGGCTTCTTACTCCATGAATAAATTTTTGGCAATGATGGGATTTCAACTCACAGCCTAGAATGCCCAATCCATAAATGGGGTCAGAGTCTTAGCACATCAACCTCTGACAAACTGAGCTGCCAGGAAGTTCTGAGGACCTGTGGTCAAGCCACAATAGTGCCATATATATATATGTATATATATGTAGAGAGAGAGAGAGATGTGTAGATTGCTGTATATATATGCATATATATATATATATGTAGAGAGAGAGAATGTGAGAATATCATTAAATTATATATATATATATATATATATAGTTACAAATAATTCGTTATTAAGTTATGTCTCCATTTAATGAAGTATCATAGTTGAATACTTATGAAAGCATTCATTAAAAATTAATCAATATCCTTCCATTAGGGGAATCATAACATGGTGCTAGAATGGAAGATGTAAATGCAATAAATTTTGTGTGACTTTCTAAAATAGAATCATGAATTAACTGCAAATTTAATTATTTTTATAACATTCCACTAGCATTCACATAAATAGGAATGAGTTTGTCAGGATCTCCTTCCATTCGTGTGTGGCAGTCCTGGCATTCGTACTCCAGGCCTGGGAAATTGACTTCGAATGCAAACCATTTGAATGACACTGAAGATTTCAGATTTTCATGATTAAAAAAGAACAAGAAGAAGAAAAGAAAGCCACGTGTCAGAGGCTCCTGTATGTAATCCTGTCTCCTCAGGAGGCTGAGATGTAGAGATGCCAATTTTAATTCAGCCAGGGCAGGAAAGTCCGCAGCACTCTTATTTTTAAGAGGTCACAGGAAAATATCCCTATGGGTTGTGGCTGTGGCTCAAGGGCTGAGAGCTACCCTTGAGAAAGAGGAGATCAGGGATAGGGCCTAGGCTCATATTTCAAACTCAGTCCTGTCAAAGAAAAAAAAAGATGGCAGTAACTACATGTCTCTGTGTATTTATGGATGATGTGTGGATGATGGGAATTCAGCAGTTTGCCCATGACCAGATCCCCAAACTGGGCAAGCTGCGACAAGCCATCAGAGAGTACTAAGTCTGAGCCTGTAGCTTGAACAAAGCATCCTTCTCTGCCATTTAATAACTGAAGGCTTGCCTTGGCTGGGGTAAGCAATGGGTGCATTATGTTCTTGCTGAGTTGTCCCACTGGAACATCTAGCAGCTAGCCGCTGCCTCTAAGGGAGACCACTGTTCCTAGGTGGTAGGAGTTGTGGAAAGTTCTGGCTCCATATTCCATAATACTCTGTAGTATGTGAGCCTAGATCTCTGAGGACTGGTGGCTATCACTCATTCATCATTCCTCATTGCCGAGTTTCAAACTGGTCCCAAATGCTGGAAAAGATATGAAATGGCCAGCGAATTCTTTTTTTTTTTTTATACAGTGAAAGCAGGGGTTATACTGTGGGGGAGAGACATACAAAGCAACAAAGAATAATTTTATAATTGCGTTAGAAACAAATGCATGAAAGAAAAAAACATTTAAATACATATCTAAGGGTTCATTTTCCTAACATCATATTATCTGACCTTTTCTGCTTGACTCATACATATACTAGATATTGCAAATAAGGGAAATCATGGGACCTATGTTTTTTGGGCTTGGCTTACTTCACTTAATATAATTTTGTCCAAGTCTTTCCATTTCCTAAAAAATGGGGCAATGTCATTCTTTCTGATGGAGGCATAGAATTCCATTGTGTATATATACCACATTTTCTTGATCCATTCATCTACTGAGGGGCATCTGGGTTGGTTCCATACCTTAGCTATGGTAAATAATGATGCAATAAACATAGTTGTGCTGGTAGCTTTAGTGTGGTCTTGTTTGTAAACATTTGGGTAAATGCCCAAAAGTGGGACTGCTGGGTCATAGGGGAGCTCTATGTGGAGACTTTTGAGGACCCTCCATACTACTTTCCAAAGTGGTTGAACAAGTTTACACTATCACCAACAATGAAGTAAGGTTCCCTTCTGTCCACATACCCTCCAGCATCTGTTGTTATTAGAGTTCTTGATTTTTGCCATTCTAACTGGCGTGAGGTGGTATCTCAATGTTGTTTTGATTTGCATTTCTTTTATGGCTAGGGATGTTGAGCATTTCCTTATGTGTCTATTGGCCATCCTTCTTTCTTCTTCAGAGAAGTTTCTCTTTAAGTCATTAGCCCGCTTATTTATTGGGCAGTTGTTTCTTTGAGGATTTGTTGTTGGGGGATTTAATTTTTTGAGTTCCAAGTATATTTTAGATATGAGACCCTTGTCTCATATCTGTGGGCTTTCTATTGATCTTGCTAGCTATGTCCTTTGCCATGCAGAAGCCCTGCAACTTCATGCAATCCCATTTGTCCAAACTTTCTTTGATTTGTTGTGTTTCTGGGTCTCTATTCAGAAAATTTTGGCCTGCGCCAAGGAGACCTAGGGTTTCTCCTATTCCACCCTGTAATGTTTTCAGAGTGTCTGCTTTGACTACGAGTTCTTTGATCCATTTGGAGTGGATTCTGGTGCAGGGCGATATATAAGGATCTAGCTTTAGTTTTCTACAAATAGTTAACCAATTTTGCCAGCACCAATTACTGAAGAACGTGTCTTTCTTCCATTCTATTTTTTTAGCTCCCTTATCAAAGATTAGATGGCTATAGGTCTGTACGTTCATTTCTGGGTTTTCCATTCTATTCCCTTGGTCCTGAGGTCTGTTTTTTTGCCAATACCAAGCTGTTTTGATTACTATGGCTTTATAGTTGAGTTTGAAATTTGGTATTGATATTCCTCTAGCAGTGTTCTTTTCGTTGAGGAGCGTTTTTTTTATTCGGGGTCTTTTATTGTTCCATATGAATTTTTGGATTGCCTCTTCTATTTCCTTGAAGAATGAGGTTGGAATTTTGATAGGTATCGCATTAAATTTGTAGATAGCCTTGGGAAGTATTATGGCCAGCGATTTCTCTGCTGAAAAGTGTATGCCAATAAATCCCACCATCATAGATCCTGTTAGAAATAAACCTTGGACTGTGAATGTGGCTAAGTGGTAGAGTGCTTACCAAGCAAGCATGAAGCCCTGGGTTGGATTCTTCAGTACCACATAAACAGAAAAAGCCAAAAGTGGCACTGTGGCTTAAGTGATAGAATGTAGCCTTGAGCAAAAGCAACTCAGGAACATGCTCAGACCCTGAGTTCAAGCCACAACACTGGCAAAAAAATGTGAGCTTGGTGAGACATACACTTCTGGAACTCAGAGGATGGCCGAGGTTATAGGTAAGAGGTAGGGCAGGTGGTGATGGCTCACATATGTAATAATAGCACTCAGGAAGTTGAGGTCTGAAGATTATAACTACAAGCAAGTGCAGGCAGGAGTCTATATGATACTCTTTTCTCCAATTAAGCACCAAAAAACCAGAGCTGTGGTTCAAGTAGTAGAATGCTAGCTGTGAGGATAACAACTTAGGGATAGCATCCAGGCCATGAATTCAAACCCCAGGACTGTCATACACACACACACACACACACACACACACACACACACACACACACACACACACACACACACACTGGAAATTCTACTTACCTATCAAAAAGAATATTGTACCATTTGTATCTCTCATTTCTAATGTCATCTGCCTTGTATCTCATTACCATTGTATTTTCCCTGTACTGCACTAACTGACACATGCAAACTGATGTAAATGATTTTCAGGGTTACGGGCTAACCATAGATTCCTGAGTATGAGTTCTCTGCTCATTCTCTTTGTCTATTCATGCCTTTGAGTAGTGATTGTACAGATTCATTTGTACCATTTGCTACAAAGAAAAGAGATGAACCATACATATATATGTATGTATATATATATATATATATATATGATTATATACATACATACATGGATATATGCACACATATGGATATATATTGAATACCTGAGTACGTTTTATGTTTTCAAGAATTATGGAGCTAACAAAAATCACATGTATTTTCCTTCCTTTTCAATTTTTTTCAAAACATAAAGAACTTTGTCTCTTTTGAATATTAATTTTTAAGAGAATATCACCATCTCTTATTTGTCAGTTGCCTTGAAATTAGATGTTCAAATGGACAAAATTATTTAGGCTTTTTGGTGGAAGAAAGGAATATTACTAGGGTTCTATTCAGGGGTTCTCTGCTTGCTAGACAAGACTTTGTCTGTATAGCACCAAGCAGCTCAAATACTTTGCCATACTTCTAGTCCATTTTATTTACTTTAGTTCTTGAACTTTTTGCCCTGGTCTGATCTTAGATTGACTGAGACTTGCTACCTATGCCTCATAACATAATTAACTAGGATTACAGATGTGAACCACTAGGGCCAGCTTGTTTGATGAGATGTTTGTCTTGGCAGTTATTTATCTGGCCTGGCCTCAGACCATGACGCTTGTCATTTCTGCTTCCCAATCAGCTGGGATTACAGATGTGGGCTACTATACTTGGTGTACATAAAACCTTCTGTTTTGTGTTTTTTTGTGTGTGTGTCGGTAGTGGGGTTTGAACTCTGGGCTTGGTCGCTGTCCCTGCGCTCTATAGATCAAGGGAGCCACCTACCGCTTGAGCCACAGCACCAGTATCGGTTTTCTAGTGGTTTTATTGGAGATAAGAATCTCACGGACTTTCCATCTCAGGCTGACTTTGTACCTTGATCCTCAGATCTCAGCCTCCTGAGTAGCTAGGATTTCAGACGTGAGCCACCAGTGGCTGACACACCTGTTTTTTAACAGAGGTTTTTATTGCAAAAATACTGTATAGAGTTGTTAAAGAGTACAAGTTAAAGAGTACATTTTCTATCAAGCATTGTTACCTCCTCTTTTATTTTTCCCTAACCCTCCCCTCCCACTTCCACAACTCCACTCCCCTCTCCTCCCTTCCCCTCTTCCCCGCCTATATTGTAAAGATCCTTTTTCAACATTGTGTCTTGTGCATCTCATTGTTACAATGGGTCAGCCTGTATCCGTATTTAACTATTTTGTTTTTTCCCTTCCCCTCCCCAAGCTAGAGAAGGGTGTATACAGGATGCAGTGAACCGACATTAAATACAGTGAAAACAGGGGTTATACCATAGGGGAGGAACATAAAAAGAAAAAAAAAACACATGGTAGATTATAAACCCTATCTTGGGGTTCATTTCGCTTAACATCATCTTATCTGGTCGTATGTACATAGCTTTTGAACTTTTATGCTTCTCTGAGACATATAATAGTTATTTCAAATAAGGGAAACCATAGGACCTATGTTTCTATGGGTTTGGCTTACTTCACTTGATATAATTTTTTCCAAGACTCCACTTAGAGTTCCCCTATGATCCAGCAATCCCTTTTTTGGCATTTGCCCAAATGTTCAAAAACAAGATCATATTAAGCTACCAGCATAACTATGTTTATTGCAGCGTTATTTAACATAGCTAAGATATGGAACCAACCCAGATGCCCCTCAGAAGATGAATGGATCAAGAAAATGTGATACACACACACACACACACACACACACACACACAAAATGGAATTCTATGCCTCCATCATCAGAGAGAATGATATCGCCCCATTTGCTAGGAAATGGAAAGACGCAGAAACAATTGTATTAAGTGAAATAAGCCAGGCTCATATAACCATAGGTCCCATGATTAATCTTACTTGCAGTAACTAGTACATGGTACCATATAACCATATAAGAAGATGTTATGTGAAATGAACCCCAAGATAGGGGTTATCTCTATATAGTTCCCCAAATAAAGTTGGAAAGGGAGCTGTCGTTCAAATACAGAGCATCACCCTTGAGGGAAAAAGCCTAAGTGACAAGTTAAGGTCATGAGTTTAAACCATAATACCAGCAATCAAAAAAGTTGATTTCTTTTCCTTGAGGTTTTTATTAAATTGCTCAGAAAATAATCAACGTTATATTTATGTTTAGCATTACTATTAAAATCATGATATATTTATTTATGTTATTCTTTATTTTCTTTTTTTTCTTTGTTGTTTTTTATTAAGTTTTTTTAATTGTGAAAATACTGTACAGAGGGGTCTTTATTTTCTTAAATTTTACTTACACATTAATATCCAGTAATGATAAGAGATGATTACTATTTCACACGTTTTTATGTCAGTTGAATATATGGATGAGAGGTGCATACAAGGAGTTTGGACTGAAAATAGATAATTGCAAGCTCTTCACATAAAGAATGGATAGTTGAAGGAGCTGCGGGCATGTATAAGATAAACCAAAGAAACCAGCAAGGAAAGATAAGGTATGATTCTGGAAACCACACAATTTTGGAAGAAAAAAAACAGGGAAAATATGTGGCTTTTGGTAAGAACTTTGTAACCCACCTACATATTTGATTCCTTATTTCTAGCGGAAGGCATTTCAGTTAACTTTATTTTACAAAGTTAAACATGATTGACCTTTAATGCTAACTGGCCTCTGTCTCAGGTAAGCAATTATTCTACCCAGGTGCCAGGGTCTCATGCTTGTCATCCTAGTTATTCAGAGAGCTGAGACCTCTAGATCGTAGTATAAATCCCATCTGGAGAGGAAAATTGGTGAGACTTTTCTGTTCAATTAACCATAAGAAAATTGGAAGTGGCACTGTGGCTCAAGTGGGAACACTAATGTTGAGTAATAAATCTCAGAGACAGAACCCAGGCCCTGAGTTCAAGCTCTCTGAAATTATTCTTAAAATACTTGTTCTCAGTAATTCTTTAATTTGTCTAGAAGACTGTCTAAACTTAGAGATTTTTTTATTTCATGTTGTCAGAATTTAATTTTAAGATGTTCAGAGAAAAATTATGTATATTAAGAACTGGTTTGTATTGCTTTGTATTACGTATTGCTTCTACACCTACAGATCAGCTGGAAAGTAGATGGCCAAACCACTCTTACCCCCACCAAAGTTGTAAAGTTCATGTTTCGACATAATGATTTGTACATCTCATTGATGCAATGGGTCCACCTGTATTCCTAGTTAAACGATTTGTTTTTGCCCTTCCCCTCCACAAATTATACCAACATCAAATGCAGTGAAAGCAAGGGTTATACCGTGGGGGAGGGACATACAAAGCAATATAGAAATCATCTTATAAATATGTTAGAAACAACTGCATGAAAGAAAAAAAATTGAATACTTATCTTGGGGTTCATTAACCTAGCATCAACTTCATCTGACCTTTTCTGCTTGACTCAGACATATACTAGATATTGCAAATAAGGGAAGCCATGGGACCTATGTTTCTTTGGGTCTGGCTTACTTCACTTAATATAATTTTTTCCATGTCTTTCCATTTCCCAACAAATGGGGCAATGTCATTCTTTCTGATGGAGGCCTAGAATTCCATTGTGTATATATACCACATTTTCTTGATCCATTCATCTACTGAGAGGTATCTGGGTTGTTTCCATGTCATAACTATGGTAAATAATTCTGCAATAAACATAGGTGTGCTGGTAGCTTTAGTATGGTTTTGTTTGTTATCATGTGGGTAAATGCCCAAAAGTGGGATTGTTGGGTCATAAGGGAGCTCTATGTGGAGTCTTTTGAGGAACCTCGATACTGCTTTCCACAGTGGTTGAAAAAGTTTACACTCCCACCAACAATGTAGTAAAGTTCCCTTCTGGGCACATCCCCTCCAGCACCTGTTGTTATTAGAGTTCTTGATTATAGCCATTCTAACTGGGGTGAGGTGGTACCTCAATGTTGTTTTTATTTGCAATCCTTTTATGGCTAGAGAGGTTGAGCATTTCTTCTTGTGTTTATTGGCCATCCTTCTTTCCTCTTCAGAGAAGTTTCTCTTTAAGTCTTTAGCCCACTTATTAATTGGGCATTTGTTTCTTTGAGGATTTGTTGTTGGGAGATTTAATTTTTTGTGTTCCAAGTATATTTTAGATATGAGACCATTTTGCATTGTATGGCTAGAACAGATCTTCTCCCAATCTTTGGACTTTCTAGTGATCTTGCTAGCTATGTCCTTTGCCATGCAGAAGCTCTGCAATTTCATGCAATCCCATTTGTCCCATTTATCTTTGTTTGTTTGTTTGTTTTTTTTGTATTTCTGGGTCTCTATTAAGAAATTTCGGCCTGTGCCAAGGAGAACTAGGGTTTCTCCTATTCCGTCCCGTAATGTTTTCAGAGTAAGACTTGAAACTTTTAGAGTTTCAAATATTACAGGAAGATCTTGGATTCATGTTGAATGGATGTGAGTAGATTAAGCTCTTGCAAAATTCGTGTGTGTGGGGGGCGGGTTATGTTTATTATTGAAATCAAGGATTAGGACCTTGGTTCCTTTTTCTGAGATATACATTATGGTGTATCTTTGTTGGTGGTAGGCTCTGATTGCTTGCCTTTTCCTGACGTGTACAATCCAACTCTATTTTTCAATTAAAGTTCTTTAATTATTATTGAACTTATAGTGCTCTGATATTGCTTTGTCTTTAGTCTGCCATCTAGGATATTCTTTTCCTCTTAAATGTTAACATTCAATATAAATTTTACCTCCTGACTGATTTCCCCCTTTAATCTGAATTTTGCAATAAGTATTATAATACCTTTGATCTCTGTATTCATGAAGAAAAACCGTTTCGAATTCTTTGTTTAATGTAATAATACCTGGACAGAGTTGTTAGCACCAAGACCTTAAATTTTCTTTTGTAGTTTTAGTTTAAAATAACCTTCCTCCATGTTTTTAGCCTAGGTAGATAAAGAATTCCCACAATGCCTCACAATTTTTATATTTCACTTTGTCTATGTGTCTTTGTCCCTGCTAAATTTTTCTGGATGCCTGTGTTAGCTACCCCAACCCCTGCAAAGCTGTTGCTGCTACCCAATTTCCTGCCACTGCAACTCAGCAATTACAGTCACACTTACCCTTTCCCTGGTATTCCCTTTCTCTGCTACTCATTTTGCTACCCATAAATCTTATCACCATGATTCCAGCCACCTGATCCCTGACACCCTTGTCTCTGCTACCGCATTCCCAAACAAAGCAAGGCAAGAGTAGGCACAGACAGTCGACTTAGGTACTCCTCTTGCAAGTACAATGGGGCGTTATTCCTCAGGTATTTATTATGAGGGACTAACTAGTGGTGAAAAGAGAAGAGGTTACTCAGAGGGGACTAAAATCCAAGGATATCAACTTATAACTTGTGTCTAAAAAAAGCAGACCCTAAGGTGAAAGTTAATGACAAAAGAAAATTTGACAAAAATATTGGCGATGATATAAAAAGTTTAGCTGAGTCTCTTGTACCAGTGATATGAATTATTTTATGACATAGATATGTAACTACTTTGCATTTTAAAAAGTATATGAAGATGCACATTTATGTGATACTTATATTAATTTATGGAATAGTTGCATATGATCATGTTAATGATATTCAATAATTTATGCTTTATGATATGCTGATTACTCTGCCTTTAGCAATATGAATTGAGCTCTCTAAAAATAAATGGAATTGCAATGTCAAATACTACAAGGAGATTACTGAGGCTAATACCAAAACGAAAGCTGATAAAGAAAACTGAAAAAAACTACAAGTTTGAAGGGAAGGGATCAGTGGTATATTACTAGCTTTTTAAACATTCTTAGAAAGCAGAACATGATTTTTGATTCTTGCATTTTGGAACCTCTTTAATGAGTAAAACAAACAATTATCGAAATGACTGAAAATCCACTGACATGAATTATTAGATTAACATTATACTCAAAGTTGCCTTGAGATGCAGGCAGGCTTTATTCCTTTCCTATTAAATTAATGGAATAAGCTTACTTTTGAATGGTTGGACATTCCATGACACTTGTTCCAAAACAAGAAAAGATACTGGAGAGAAAAAAAAGAGGAAGGAGACTCAAGGCTGCTGAAATTAGCATATTTTCCATTTGGACTTTAATGGGTTGTTACTACAAAGAATTAGAATTTCATCTTAAGATAATAATTTCAAAATGGATGTGCTAAAGGATAGCTTCGAAATGTAATATTTAATGCTGTTGGATTACTTAAAGACAAAGGTTTACAGAAAACTTTAAATTCCAGAGAAACTGTAATGTACCAATAAACATCTAGAATAAACATAATTTAAAAATTCACCTGTTCAAAGCAAACCCTGGCAGGAAAGTCCGCGAGTCACTTATCTCCAAATAAGAAGTGGCTCTGTGCCTCAATTGGGAGAAGGCTCACCTTGAGCTCAAGAATTCAAGGATATGTTAATACCCAGGCCCTGAGTTCAAGCCCCATGGCTGACAAGAAGAAATTTTAAAGAATTAAACCATTAGGGCCGGAAGGAGACTCAGTGGTAGAATGTTTGTCTTGCATGCATGAGGTCCTGGGTTCAATTCCTCAGCACCACATAAGCAGAAAAAACTGGAAGTGGCACTGTGGCTAAAGTGGAAGTGTGCTAGCCTTGAGCTGAACAGCTCAGGGACAGCACCCAGACACAGAGGTCAGGCCCCCCTATCACCACCACCACCACCACCAACAACAACAACAGTTAAAGCATCAAACAACCTGAAGATGTTGTCCAAAATAATGAATGCAGCATTATCCATTTACATGACTTAGTGAATTGAAACCTAGTTTACCAGTGGAGATGGTAGGCATTTTGTGTGTGTGCCAAAGCCTGCAAAATTATTTTGTACTTTAACAGGGAGGGAGAAAGGAGGAAATGGGGGGGAAGAATGAGGTGTTTGGTGGACTTGCTTTTTGATTCACTGATTGTTTTCTGGAGTCAAATTCAGAGAAATTCTGCTTGCAATCCTAGTTATATGGGGAATTAAGAAGCCATGTCCTGGAAGTGGTTTTGTCCTGTCCTTGGCCTGGTTCTAATCACCACTGGATAATCGAAGTCCCACTTCAGGAACAAGATGCCTTGAAGACTACTGATCCATTGAGCAGGTGGACCTAACCACAGCCAGAATAGGTAGAAAATGCAATTCCGAGGGCAGCCCTGAAAATCTACAGCAGGTAGAATTTTTTATATATTTTTATTGTAAAAATACTGTACAGAGGGCTCAGAGTACAGGACTAGGTAATGAATACATTTCTTATACAGCATTGTTACCTCCTCCTTTGTTTTTCCCCTGCAATCTTTTCCCTCCCTATATCTCCAACTCCTCCCTCCTCGATCCCTGCCTGACATTTTAAATTCATTTTCGACACAGTGTCTTGTACATCTCATTGTCACAATGGATCAACCTGCATCCCCATTAAAGCATTCTGCCATATCCCTTCCATTCCCCAAATTACAAATATATATATACGATGCAGAATACTTGAATCAAACAGGGGTATACCGTGGGGGGATGAACCTACAAAAGAAAGAAAGGAAAACCCACTTGTGTCTCTGACTTGGGGTACATTTCGCTTAACATCATCTTGTATGGTCATATGTTCTCAGCCTTTGATCTTCTCTGCTTGTCCTAGACATGTTCTAATCCTTGCAAACAAAGGTAAAACAAGGTAAACCATGGGTCCTTTGTTTCTTTGGGTCTGCTTACTTCACTTAATATAATTTTTACCAAGTCTTTCCATTTCCTAACATATGGAGCAATGTCATTTTTTCTGATGGAAGCATAGAATTCCTGTGTGTGTGTGTGTGTGTGTGTGTGTGTGTGTGTGTGTGTGTGTGTACCACATTTTCTTGATCCATTCATCTGCTGAGGTGCATCAGGGTTGGTTCCATATCATAGCTATGGTGAATAATACTGCAATAAACATGGTTTTGTTGGTAGCTTTGTGATCATTTGGGTAAGTGCGCAAAAGTGGGGTTGCTGGGTCATTGGGGAGCTCTACATGGAGTTTTTGAAGAAATTCCATACTGCTTTCCAAAATGGTTAAACAAGTTTACTCTCCTCCCAATAATCCAGTAGGGTTCCCTTTTCGCTACATCCCCACCAGCATCTGTCATTATTACATTTATTGATTATAGCCATTCTAACTGGAGTGAGGTGCAACCTCAATGTTTTGATTTGCATTTCTTTTATGACTAGAAAAGTTGAGAATTTCTTCATGTGTCTAATGGACATTTTTTATTTCATCTTCAAAGAAGTCTCTCTTTAAGTCTTCAGCCCACTTAGTTTGGGCAGTTGTTCCTTTGAGGATTTGTTGTTGTGGGATTTATGATTTTGAGTCCTAAGTATATTTTAGATATAAGACTTTGTCTGTTTTATGACTCATGAATAACTTCTCCCAGTAAGTGGGCTTTTAATTGATCTTGCTCTCTATGAGCTTCACCTTGCAGATGCTCTGCTTGTTACATGCAATCCCATTTCTACAACCTTTCTTTGATTTGTTGTTTCTTGTTCTCTATTAAGAACATTTTGGCATGTGTTAAATAGCCCTTGAGTTTCTCTTATCCTTCATGTAATGTTTTCACGGTGTCTGCTTTTATTTTGAGGTCTTTGATCCATTTGGACTTGATTCTCATGCAGGCTGATATATATATAGATATATCTATATATATATATATATACTCATATATATATAGATATAGATATAGATATATATGGATCTAGCTTTAGTTTTCTACAGGTGTTTAACCAATTTTGCCAACACCATTTACTGAAAAGGCTGTCTTTCTTCCATTCTATTTTATTAGCTTCCTTGTCAAAGATCAGGTGGCTATAGGTCACTTGGTTCATTTCTGAGTCTTCAGTCCTATTCCATTGGTCCTCAGGTCTGTTCTTGTGCCAGTATAAAGATGTTCTTATTACTATGGCATTTCACTATAGTTTGAAATTTGGAACTGATAATGCTCCAGTGCTGTTCTTTTGGCTAAGGACTGACGAATCTACAGCCAGCATTATACTTAATGGTGAAAAGTTAAAGTCATTTCTTATAAATTCAGGAAAGAGATAAGGAAGTCTGCTCTCTCCACTCCTCTTCAACTTAGTATAAGAATGTTAGCTGGGACAATAAGACAAGATGGAAAATTAAAGGGAATCCAAATAGGGAAAGATGAAGTAAAACATACAAGATGACCAATGGAGTAGAATTGAAAACCCAGAAATGAATCTACAGTCCCATAGGCATCTAATTTTCGGTAAGGAAGATAAAAAATAGAATGGAAGAAAGACAGCCTCTTCAGTAAATGGTGCTGGCAAAATTGGTTAACTACTTGTAGAAAAATAAAGCTAGATTTTTATTTATCACACTGCACCAGAATCAACTCCAAATGTATTAAAGATGTATGAATCAAAGCAGACACTCTGAAATTTTTACCGGATGGAATAGCAGAAACCCTAGGTCTCCTTGGCACAGGCTGAAATTTTCTTAATAGAGATCCAGAAATACAAAAAAACATCAAAGACAAATGGGAAAAATGGGATTGCATGAAATTGCAGAGCTTCTGCATGGCAAAGGCATAGCTAGCAAGATCACTAGAAAGCCCATGGATTGGGAGAAGATCTGCTCTAGTCACACAATGGACAAGGGTCTCATATCTAAAATATACTTGGAACACAAAAAATTAAACCCCCCAACAACAAATCTTCAAAGAAACAACTGCCCAATAAATAAGTGGCCTAAAGACTTAAAGAGAAACTTCTCTGAAGCAGAAAGAAAGATAGCCAATAAACACATGAAGAAATGCTCTTTAGTAATGAAAGAAATGCAAATAAAAACAGCATTGAAATACCCCTAACCCCAGTTAGAATGGCTATAATCAAGAACTCTAATAACAACAGATGCTGGAGGGGATGTGGACAGAAGGGAACCTTACAGTACTATTGGTGGCAGTGTAAACTTGTTCAACCACTTTGGAAAGCAATATGGAGGTTCCTCAAAAGATTGCACATATTGCTCTCCTATGACCCAACAATCTCACTTTTGGGCATTTACGCAAATGTTCACAAACAAGTCCACAGTAAAACTTCCAACACGACTATGATTATTTCATCATTATTTACCATAGCTAAGATATGGAACCAATGCAGATGCCCCTCAGTAGATGAATGGATCAAGAAAATGTGGTATATATACAAAATGGAATCTATGCTTCCATCAGAAAGAATGACATTGCCCCATTTGTTAGGAAATGGAAAGACTTGGAAAAAATTATATTAAGTGAAGTAAGCCAGACCCAAAGAAACACACCTCCCATGATCTTCCTTATTTGCAGTAACTAGAATATGTCTGAGTCAAGCAGAATAGGTCAAATAAGTTGATGTCAGGTCAATGAACCCTAAGATATGTATTCAAATGTTTTTTTTTCTTTCATGGGATTGTTTCTAACACATTTATAAGATTATTTCTTTGTCGGTTTGTATGTCCCTCCCCCATGGTATAACCCCTGATATTGGTATAATTTCTGGAGAGGAATGGCAAAAACAAATCATTTAACTAGGGATACAGGTGGACCCATTGCAACAATAAGATGTACAAGTCACTATGTCGAAATCGAACTTTACAACTTTGGTGGTGGGGAGCAGGATTGGGTGGCGACGCAAGGGGAGGATGGGAATGGATGGATCCGGGAAACAAAGTGGGAGGCTACAACGCTTCAGAAGAAATGTACTCATTATCTTGCCCAGGTAATTTTAACCCCTCTGTACAATATTTTCACAAGAAAAAAAATAATAAATTTAAAAAAAGAAAACAAAACCGGAAGATGACATGATCTTGTATTTAATGGACTCCAAGGACTCCATTCCCAGGTTACTTGAGCTGATCAGAAACTTTGGCCAACTAGCAGAATATAATTTTGTCTCAATAAAACCAACAAAGAAAGGAATAAATAATAAACAAGAAAGGAATACGCAGTTGGAAATTGGGGCTAATTTTGTCATTATGTTTTGTGAAGTCAAGTTCCCTATACAAATGCAACTCATATATAATGCTCAGTTGTGTTTTAAATTTTGTCTTAATTACAGAATATTTCTAGATGAAAAAGAGCTCATGATTCCCAACCAAATATTGTAAAAAGTAAGCATCATTCTGTTAGATTCCAAAGAAATGATGAAGGATTAAAAAGTTTAAGCCTGGATAAATAGGAAAGTTCATTTAATGTAGGGCTTTGTAGACCTAGCTAAATTAGAATTTAGATTTAAAATAGATATTTTTTGTTTGTAATTTAATATTCTATAGGATACTACAAAATTCTTTTCAAGTGAAAGATTTAATTTACAAATTCACAAATGATTCTGGCATTCTAATTGACTAGAGTAGTCTTTCCAGTGAGGTATAACTAGAACTTAGTTAATAGATAATCTCAACAGTTCATCTGTAAAATGATAATGTGAAAAATCTAGACAAATTGCCAACAAATTGATGATATTAATTTATAAATATAGAAAAAGAGCAATCTTTTGAGACTTTGGTATAACATGGTATAAGGAGAGTAATTGTGTGACTTTTTTTTTTTCCTCCTATACATAACACAGGAAGAAATTTCCTTAGTTATGTACCTCTGTACACAATGAGAAAAATGCTGGGTTAGAGGTTTGTTTTTATTTTGTTTTTGTTGTTTGGTTTGTCCTAGGACTTAACCTCTGGGTTTGGGCACTGTCCCTGAACCTGATTATGCTCAAGGCTACTGCTCTACCACTTGAACCTCAGTGCCACTTGGTTCTGGCTTTTCCTTATGAGTTTATTGGAGATAAGAATCCAAGGAACTTTTCTGCCTGGGTGAGCTTTCAACCATAATCTTAAAATCTTAATATTAAGATATACAGATCTCCTGAATATCTATGATAGATAATATATATTTATGTAATAAAAAACATAAAATAAAAATAAAAATAAATAATATTTGCAAGTGTTCTGATCTCAAGAATACCACTGCGGGGAAAATGATGTAGCAAAGTGTAGTGTAGTATTCTTTCCACAATAGGAAGTACATCACATTAGCAGAAGTGTAGTATATTTTCACAATAGTGATAAACTAGTCATGAATTTAGGGAATTTTAAGTTGCACCTTACAAGTTGGAAACTGTTTGGCTAGGACGATTTTACGGCATAAAAACTTGGGATTGATTGTCATAGAAATAATAGCTTAATCTGATGAACAAACGTTTACTCTTACGGAATTATTTATTGGAAGTGGCGCTGTAGCTCAAGCGGTAGAGCACTCACCTTGAGCTGCAGAGCGCAGGGACAGCGCCCAAGCCAAGAGTTCAAGCCCCACGACTGACCCAAAAAAAAAAAAAAGGAATTATTATAGATACTTCATAGTTTTATCATCTACAAGAACGTGTCTATTTTTTCTGTTGACTTTTAAGTATGTAATGCCTCATTGAAAAATGCATCTATTGCAGAATTAAATAAAATGCAAAGAGGCACTATTTTGAATGTCTCTGGTATGGCATTTTCAGAATTTGAAAGTGAGTAGTTAGTAGTCATAGGAATGTTGAGGAACAGATATATTCTGTCCTCTTAACAATTAGTCAGTTTTCAAAGTTAGGAGTTTCCATAGATGTGAACTGTTTTCTGTTTTAGTATGAGACAATACTAAAATAATGTTTTTTCCAAAGAATGGCAAGTATATTCTGAAAATATTGTATAGTTTGATAACAGTTGATGTCCCTCTGATAAAGAAAGAGCTAATTCAAATTAGCAGCCAAAATGTTCATTTTTTTAAAAGGTAATATACATAGAATAATATTTACTATACAAATACAGTGAAATTATATTTTATGTAGCTATTTTTTAACTTAATTTTAATGTCAAGGTGATATACAGAAGGGATTACAGTAACTGTAAGATATTGAATACATGACATGTCAAAAATTTTTTTTTTAATTTTATTTTATTTTATTTGAGAACATACTGTACAGAGGGGTTACAATTACATGGGCAGGATAATGCATACATTTCTTTCCAAGCATTGCAGCCTCCTCCTTTGTTTACCCTTCACCTCCCTTCCCAGCATCCCCTCTCCCTCCGACCCAATCATACCCCCCTCCCCCCTCCCTCATTTTTCTCACACTTTTCTTCACCCCAATACCCCTCACAAGTTGTGATGTAAATTTTCAACATGTTGTCCTGTGAGTATTGCTATTGCATTGGTTTGCTTTTGTCCTTTGTCTCGACATTTTATTGTTATTCTTCCCTTGCCAAATGAAGATAAATATATATACAATATACAGGATACTGAAATAAAATACAATACTGGACATACCAAAGGGGAAAACACAAAAGAAAAAAAGAAATCACATCGTACCTTAAAAACAACAACCACAAAGAAAAACCGCTCTTTCCATATCTAGCAGTTTATTTTGCTCAGCATCATTTTATATGGTCATTTATACATAGCTATGGAGCCATTCTGCTCATCTGCTAGGACTATCTTAGATATTTCCTAGTTATTACAAATGAAGGAAACCATGGAATCTGTTTCTTTGTGTCTTGCTTATTTTTCTTAGTAGGATTTTTCCAAGTCTTTCCATTTCCTTATGAATTGGAAGCATAGACTTACTCTGTACATATATAAACCACATTTTGTCAATTCGTTCATTTACTGAGTGGCATATTGCTTTAAAACATGATTGCATGTAAGTAACACTTAAGACCATTCAAAAATGACAGATGCAAATTGTCATGTCAAAAACGAGCTTTACAATGTCGGTGGAGGGGAGCGGGGGGAAGGATTGGGTGGGGGAGAGGAGGGAGGCTGGGAAGGGAGGTGAAGGGTAAACAAAGGAGGAGGCTGCAATGCTGGGTAAGAAATGTACGCATTATCCTGCCCATGTAATTGTAGCCCCCTCTGTACATTATGTTCACAAATAAAATTTAAAAAATGACAGATGCCACCTCACTAGATATACTAATATCATGATTTCTAAGTAAGATAGTATTTTATGGTGGTACAAGTGTTGAGATATAGGATGAGTCTAAGGTATATATTGCACTGAATTAGACAGGAAGATATCCAATATCATGTAGGATAAATATGGTAGTGACAAAATATTTCCCTTGAGAAAGATATAGAAGGCTGCCAGAAGTATGAAGTAGTTCAGATAATTTTGAAGAACTTAGAAATTCAAGCTCAATTATGTCTCTTTAAATAATAGTTATGTAAGTGGAAGGGCAAAAGAAGGGTAAGAGAAGAAAATAACTGACAGTAGATCATTGTCCCAAGTTAAAGTATAAAAAGACATAATCTATAACTTCTAAGTTAAAGTGAGACCAATATAATACGTCCCACTTAATTTAGGTACATGCAAAATATTTACTTGGCTTTTCCCTACTTATATGCTCCAAAACAAATGAACAGTTATAAGAAAAGTTATGTGATTGCCATTGCTTCAACTTGAACACTAACTGTGCTCAGCCCTATTTTCTCACTTTGCACGTGGAAAACAGTCCCTAAGTTGATGATGTTGTGGCTGATTAGAGTCAGAGTTAGGGGCTTCTACTTGTACAATTATCCCATAATAGGTTAAAGCAGTTTTCCCCCAAGATATCCAACTACATTGTCTGAATCTGTACTTTGAACACACCCTCACAACTGAGCACATTATTTGAAATTATACTTCAGCTTTTCTTGGCACATTCTACTTTGTGCCTTTGTCTTCTTTGCACATTCCTTTTCTGTTCATAGTTGCTCTATTTCCATTTCATCTGTACAAATTGCTAAGAACATTGTTCAACTACCACTTCTTGTTTGTACACGCCCAGTCTATGAATGAAGGTACTTTGTCCATGTTAAGCAATAGGGTAATACTCACTCTCTGAGGAGAAAAGTTCCACAATATAACCCTATGCCCACATTAAAGGATATAGAATTTAAAGCATTTTGAGACAAACAGTGATATTAGAATTGAAAGGCTTCTTAGGGACATTTTCCTGGAGTTCATTAGCTTACCCAGGAGAAATATATATATCCACAAAATTTGGAGCTATTTAGTAAGTATCCGAATTAACATTAGATCCTAGATGTTGTGTTAATACAAGTCACGATTGTATTATTGTTAAATCAGAACCCTTCACTACTTGACAATGTGTATGAGAAAATGAAAGAAAGGCATTAAAATAAAATGTCTTATCTTTTTAGGAATTTAATCCTAGGATTGAGAGTAATGTCTGAACTTTTCCATTCAATAAAAGCTTGAAGTTTATAAGAACATTTTCCTACATATAAGAATTATTGTCAGGTTGGTTGACATGGTTATTTCAGCATGGAGATTTACCTAACAAGAATTAGATTTCAATAGTGTATATGGCAGTTATGATGTGTCAATGGCTATTGAGGCATTTTCTATTCTAAAGAGGAATAAATTCCTGGAGTCTTCCGTCACATCAGTAAAGCTGTATATTCAACCTAATAATTGGTGTTACTTGTCCTACATTTATAATGAGTAGGCTGATAAGATATCCAAATATATCTAAATATATTTCAATAAAATCCCACAGATATGGGTAGATGAGTCACTAATTGGTACTGTAGGACAAATTAGGCCTGTCTGTTCAAGCTAAAATCTCCTGGCTAAACAAAGTTTTCAAAAATATTCACACAATACCAATGAGTAAAGTTCATGACAGTTATATCTGTATAATATTTCTAAGGTCAGGATTAAAGCATTTATACCCAACATTTAGAATCAACATGAGCTGTGGAATTAATGGATCCAGAATTTATGTCTTCACATTCATATCTCAACATTTTACCAATATGACTTTCACCAAAACACTATTCTTATTGAAGTTGTCTATGTCCTTTTACTTTCCAAATCCAAACAGTAGATTTCCTTCAATATCTTTCTGAAAATTATTTCCTTCCTTTTCTTCTGTAAATCTGTGTTTATTACTTTTTTGTTTCCTTATTTATCTATTGCCTCCATCTTCTCCACACTGGTACTCACATTGTTCACACTTTAGTCAGAACTTTCCTTTTACTCTTCCCTTTAATAATGTCCCTGATTTCATTATTATTTTTCCTATTTATGTTCATGGATATTTTGATGATGTTCAAACAGACTTGCATCTGTTTAACATAAACCTTAGAACTAGCAGAGAGTTTTATCCTCTAAATCCATCTTTTCCACCTGTAGTCCTTATCACCAAGAATGTAACTAACACAGTTAGGAGACAGAGATGTGGAAACACTGTAGATTTCCTCTTACCCTACCTCCATCCATTAGATAAAATGAATGATCAAGATTTTCTCAGTTTCTGTCACTAATGTAATTTCTATGTACTCCTTTTTATGCCCCTGACACAAGCCTATTGCAAATACTCATCACCAGTCACTCAGTCCTAAAACAACTGTTTACAAAGTATGCATTTCTCCCCATAGTCTTTTCATATTGGTCCTCTCCATCACCCAATGACTCTCCTTGTAAACACACAGAGTGAAGAACTCAGACAAAAATTCTAGTATCATTATTTTCTCACAACATTGACTGGTGATCTTACATTTCTCATCTGGAAATGGATTTAATCTACCAGAAATATTGAAGAATATATTTGTTGAATTCTAGAGCAAGGAAAAAGAAAAGTGAAGAGTCCTTACATTTTCTAACTTAGCTTTCAAATAAGGAAAGAGTCAAATTCAGTTTGTTGGTATAAAGTCAGAAATAGTTTCATGCTGAAATAAAAATAAATTTTAAATCCTGGCCCTAGAGCCTGTGTCCTTTTATGGTACCTGCAGATATATAAGTAGTATTATGTAAATTGTGTCATGTATTTACAGCTGTAATGAAGAACATACTCTTAATATATCATTGTAAAACATTGTTTATTGAATGGTATCCATATGAGAATGTTATTTGAACTAATCACACAAAGTTGGAACCTACATCTTAGTCCATCAAAATATGGAAATAAACGATTTTATTTATAAGAAAATAATACCACCAAGAAAGGTGAGTATACATTAGAAAGACTGCTGGAAAAACATTAGGGTTTTTACTGACTCTACCTGCTTATTTGATTGTATTTCCTGATATTCAAACTCTCCTCTTGTTATTCTGTTTTTGTTTTTTATTTTGGTTCGTCATGGGGCCTGAACTCTGGACCTGGCACTGTTCCTCAGCTCTTCAGCTCAATGCACTCTACCCCTTGAGCCACAGTGCCACTTCTTTCTTTTTCTGCTTATGTGGTGGTGAGGAATCAAACCCAGAGCCTCATGTAGGCAAGGCCAGCACTCTGCCACTGAGCCAAATTCCCAGCCCTCCTCCTTTTATTCTTATTGTATGTAGTCCAACGCTGTTTATAACTATGCATTCAATGTGGGAAATCCAACTTCAAAGATGTCTAAGTTTTTTTTTCCTTTTCAATCACAACATCGTCATTATCAGGCTACACTCTGGTCATCATCCTCTCCATCAAAATTATTATTAGCATTATAAGTGTTAATTATTGAACGTCAGATATGTGTGTATTATTTTATTATTATTTGTCTTTTGATTAATAATTTTAATGTTACCACTGTGCATGCGTCCATATTTTGAACAAATTTGTCCAAATTTTGGACAAATAAACAAAAAACTAAACCATATCAGATAGCTTGACTACGTGCTTATAACAAATTATGGAATAGATTTTTTTGAAGCATTGCAAATTCCTAATCAGTATGAATTAACTTCCTCATCCCCTAACTACAATCAAATATTTAAGAATTTGGGCAGAACCTTTTCAAGTAATATACTGTAAATGTTACTACAATATCATGTGTATATCAAAAATTCTCTTGAAAGTAATAAACTCTACTTTCTATTAAAATATTAGCTTTTTTATTGTAGGAAACTTTTAGAAAAAGAGACTGTATATCTTTCAAATGAAAAAGGTCAAAAATAGTAGCATAAATATTTTAGAGGGAGTCTGTCTTCTCTCTCTCTCCCTCTCTCTCTGTATATATATATCTGTCGTCTATATATATGTGTTATGTATACAATAGTACATTTTTAGAGATTATTTTTCCTCAGAAATATATACATATATAAAAATTTATGTGTAGAATGATATACATTATAGTGAAACAAGCAACTTAAAATATAATTAAAATTAAAAAAAAAAAAACTTCATGAAACCAAGTGCCTGTAACTGACCCTTATAATAGGAGCTATTCAGGGTGCTGAGATCTTAGAACTGTTTTCTAAACTAGCCCAGACAGAAAAGTACTTGTTAGATTCTTATCTCCAATTAACCATTAAAAACAACACCCACAACAACAAAATTGATCACATTAATTTCACAAAGACCTCTTTTAACTGCTGTGAACATTTCTTAGAAACATGAATACATAGCCCTGGAAAATGTTAAGTAAAAAGTCCAGAATAATTACGTCTATGTTAAAGACATGACTATTTAGATTGTTTAAGATATTTAGGTAATGATTAGAAGTTAAGAATAATGATAGATAGGTAATATATTGGGACTGTTTTTTTCATTCTATTTTACAATAGCATAAAATGATATTTATAATCATTATATAAAATTACTCTTGCTTGGTATTTGAATTATCATAAGTGATAAATATTTTTAAATGATTTCCAAAGCAAAGGAATATCAATTCTTTTGTAATTTCAAAAAGATTAAGAAAATGATTTCAAGGCTGGTTCACTCTAAGTCTATATTTGTTTTCTTGTTCTAGTTTTCATATGTTAGTAGAAATTAAAATTCCAAAAATTTAATGGATATTGGCATTCAGGAACATCTTCACATACACTAATATTGGAGTCCCTTAAGTTGAATTGTTTTATTTCATTTGTTGCTCACAAATAAATCAAGATTATTTTGTATTTTGTTCTTTTCACTGCTTTTGGCTCTTATCTTGAGAATATGTTTTTCCTAGCAAAGTAGAGATAAGCAATTGGATTAAGTAAGTAACATATGACTTTCATAAAATGCAGATGCATAGATTTGGGTCTTCTGTCATTTGCTAAAACTTCCTTCCAGAAACGTTTCTCAATTACTTAGAAGTTTTTCCCCTTCCCCTCCACAAATTATACTGACATCAAATACAGTGAAAGCAGGGGTTATACTGTGGAGGAGGGAGCAACAAAGAAATAATCTTATAAATGTGTTAGAAACAATCGCATGAGAGAAAAAATAACATTTGAATACATATTTTAGGGTTCATTTCCCTAACATCACCTTATCTGACCTTTTCTGCTTGACTCAGACATATACTAGATATTGCAAATAAGGGAAAGCATCGGGGAAAAAATAGGGCTACAGGTGGACCCATTGCAACAATGAGATGTACAAGTCATTATGTCAAAAAGGAATTTACAACTTTGGTGGGGGGGTAGCGGGGAGGATTGTGTGGGGAGGGGGGGAGGGAGGGAAGGGATGGGAAGGGGAAACAAAGGAGGAGGCTACAATGCTTGATAAGAAATGTACTCATTATCTTGTCCATGTAATTGTAACCCCTCTGTACATTATTTTCACAATAAAAAAATAAAAATAATAAAAATATTACTTAGAAGTGATGCATAATTCCTAGGTAGTCCAGTTATCACACATACTTTTGGATTGAGTTATCTCTGTATAAACTCAAACGGACAAAATACCCTCAAAATAAACAGAAATCACATCTTTGTTTTAAATGCAGTAGTTTACAAAGAGTTTTTCGCCAACACCAAAAACATCTTTTTAGCTATTCTGCATTTTGTGTGAAGAAGTATTAACAATAGTTTTTTTTCCTGACATGCAATTCACTTACAATATATTATCTCTTTTTATTATATACATTTTAGTGCTTTGGAAGTAAATTGTACCTTCGTAGGTTTTCAAAGCCTAATTTTCACAAACTTGCATCTTCAAATAGAAATGCTATAAATTTTAGAACAGTCATTAAAATAGATGTAAAATTCAGTTACAGGAATTTGTCCAGCATACATCCTCTATAGTGTGTCTTTTCAAAATTTGTTTTTGGAGATTATTTCCAGGGTCTCACGCATACTATTGAATTTCACTGTCAATAAACTACATTCTCTGTCCAAAAAAGTTTTTTACTTCTGTTTAATACATTCATAGAAGTGTAATGCCTGGATCCTATACAATTCTCTTTCACCTTTTGAAGACTTCAAAACTTGTTTGCTAAAATGATTGCAGTATTATACAAATCGATCACTATGAGAAATATATCAATTTCTTCACAAATGCATTACTATATTTTGCGTCCTCTTTTTATATTATGGTCATACTAGTGAGTTTTCATTTTATTATTTCTTACACACCAAAGAGTAGCTTATTTCATATGCTCCTCCTATTGACTATTAATTTACATATGTTATTTAAAGAAATATCCTATTCAGGAAAAAATTTATATAGAATTAGAAGATATAAAAATACTTAAGTTTCAGAATCATTGTAGCATTAACAAATATGTGCCCTCTATCTGTTGGATATGGTTTCATTTCTGTTTTAGTGACCTTTGAATTATGAAAGGTTATCACTTGATATAATCAAGTTCTTGCTTTTCTTTAGCAACTAATGTTTTCCATGTCAAATTTTTAGAAACCTTACTGATCCAATGTCATAAATTTTTACATTTATGTTTTATAGGTTTTTACATCTTACATTTAGTTTGATAATCATTCTTTGTAAGGATTGAGGTAGGCCAAGTGCCGGTGGCTCACGCCTGTAATCCTAGCTACTCAGGAGGCTGAGATCTGAGGATCGTGGTTTAAAGCCAGCCCTGGCAGGAAAGTCCATGAGATTCTTATCTCTAATAAACCACTAGAAAACCGGAAGTTTTGCTGTTGCTCAAAGCGGTAGAGTGCTCAACTTGAGCTGAAGAGCACACGGACAGCGCCCATGCCCAGAGTTCAAACCCCATGACCGGGATACCAACAAACAAACAAAGGATTGAGGTAGTAGTCTAAGATCATTCTTTAAATCTAGAGAGGCAATAGTGCCAATACAACCATTTAAGATTCTGTTTTTATTTCATAAAGTCATAGCATCCTTTTCAAAATCTGTGGACCATAAAACTAAGAATTTATTTTTGACAAATCTGTTACCTTCTTCTATGTGTCTGTTCTTATAGTAGAACTATGTTATCTTCACTAAATATGGTAATATGATTCAAAGCTAGTATGAAGGCTCAAGCTACAGCATTTTACAAGATTTCTCTGACTGACTTGTATTCCTTGAATTTACATACGAGATTATTGAGCTGGTGAACCAATATTCTACAGAGATATCTAGATGTTTGATAGTCACTCATATTTCCCAACTTGTAAAAACACAAACCCCTGATATTGTGTATAGAAAAATGTCTTTAGAGATTGCTCAAAGCAACTAAAATTAATTTAGGAATGAGTTAAGATTTAGATAACATTATAGCATAATAAAGTTGAATGATAACTACTTGAGCTGTACTGTAGAAGAGGGGGGGGGGAAGAATGGTGGACCACATAGGAGCTGTATGTCATTGGTATTGTTTCAAAAAACAGAAAGAATTCAGAGAAGAGAAGGAGAAAAATAAACTGTCCTGAATCTAGTTTGTTTTTAATCCACCTGATAGTTTGGACTGAAAGTCCGATAACATGGGAAAAATAAAATAGAAAATAAAGCATTGTATATAGCTGTTACAATGTAAAAAATTTGCAATAGGAATATAATTAATTTTAAAAGAAATAAGAGAAAGAATATCAATAACAATTGCTAAAGTGGATAGAAGATGGATCACATTTTATCATATATAATTTTGAAAAAGCATACTAGCAATGAAAATTTAAAAGTCATAACTTAAATACAATTTGTATTACAACTAGACAGTATAGTTCAGTGGTAAAACATTGGACTAACATATGTGAAGCAATTGTGTGATCTCCCAAGCATTACAAAGTACACACAGAAAAAACCCACATAAACACACACACACACACGCCACATACACATATTTGGAATATTGTTATTATCATATTAAACAGAGGAAATTATCACAAACAATAAAAGTACTTTAATATATGAAATCATAATATTGCTCATACTATTTAAAAGTTTAGTAGAAATAAAATACTCATAAGATAATTGGATTCTTATAGATTAAGTAAATTGAAAATTAAGATATAAAAGACGTGAAATTTTCAAACAAGTTTTAAATAATAAACATTTTGAAAAATGTATCCTTTTATTTTGACAAAAGATTGATGTTACTGGTGTTTTAACTCAAGATTTAGAATATGATAACCAGGTGCTCTATATCTTGCTAGGGATGGCTATATCTCTAATCATTTCACTCTGGAAATTTTATGATAAGTTCTCATAGTTTCCCAGTCTCTCCTGAATTACAAACCTTATTTACACTTCCCACCATAGTTAAAAAATGGAAACCACAAATCACTATGCCCAGCTCAAACAGTTTTTTTTTTTAATTAAAGTATAAATATTTCCAAAAAGTGACCATGTAATGAAGCCTTTTTAATAAAGTATGTGATTCTTAAAAATACAGTATTTCTTACCTGGACAAATATGTTTAGAACTATAAGAAAATAAATATATTTAAATTCACCAACCATATAAAATTTAAGAAAATAATTTTTAAATATTCACATGTTAACTATTTTGAAAGCAAAATATATGCCTGAATAATTTACATGTGTTAAAATTATGCAAAACTAAATTAACTAATCCTACAACTCTGAAAAGAGAATTGGCCTAAAGAAACGAAAATAATTAAGTTCAAAATTTGAAATTTAGAAAATTAAATGAAGTAACTTAAGTAACTGTAAGCCCTCTGTATATCAATTTTATAATAAAAAATGCATTAACAAAGAAAGAAAAGTACCCATTGGACAATAGCGACAGGAAAAGTATCAGTAGTTTTTTTTTGAGTGTGCAAAAAAATCAATGGAAAAGATAACAATGTTCTGTCCATAATAAATGTACTCATTACCTTATTTATGTAACTGTATCCCCTCTGTACATTACCTTTACAATAAAATTAAATTGAAATTAAAAATAAACTAAATAATATACCAATTAAGAATTCGTAGAGAGCTAGGAAGGTGACTCAGTGGTAGAGCTCTTGACTTGCATGCTTGAGGCCCTGAGTTAGTTTCCTCAGCATCACATAAACAGGAAAAAAAAGCCTGAAATGGCGCTGTGGCTCAAGTGGTGGAGTGCTAGCTTTGAACTAGCCTTGAGGAACAGCGCCCAGGCCCAGAGTTCAGGTCCCACGACCGGACCCCTCACCAAAAAAAAAAAAAAAAAAAAGAGAATTACTAGAAACCATTGGTTAAAAACTTTTAAAAAACTGCCCTAAGTACCCAAGTAATATAATTTGATGATACTATTTAAATAGTTCAAATTCAGCAGAGAAGCCAAAAGTTTAAAAACCGTTACAAAGTAAAGTAATAAATCAGAATATTTACTACTAATAATAATCATAAGATGAATTTATAGTGGTAGTCAAATATGTAAGAAATGAGGCAATTTGCCATTCGTTTGCACTGAATAAGTGAGAAAGAATTTTCTAGGTCTTTTTAAATATATAATAACTTTAATGAAGAAACTATTCATCATATGATAATTAGATGAAGCTGATATTAAAGAGCAGATTGTACTAAGTTTTTGGATGTTTAAGTATATACTTATTTTGGTTGTGGGAAATTGTGTTCATCTTGGGGTATTGTTTTTGTTAGACTGGTGTCATATCAGTGATTAATTTTAGGATAGGGGTTCCCTTTCCACAAGAACATGCAGCTGATCTGTCTTTTTAGCCTCCCCATTATCAATGGCTTAAGAGTTGCACACCAACTTGCCTAGATTCCTACCTTGGCTGGCCTGGATTCTGCAGTCCTTCCAACCTCAACCTGTAGATAGTGCAAGAGGGTGGAAATGATCCAATGCACCCAGCTATAGATTGAGAAAAATTTCTACTAATCTTTTGGCCTGGGTTCTGTTCTCAAGCTTCCTCAGTAGTTAAGGGTTCAGATGGGAGCCCCTGGTGCCAAGCAGTAAGAGTATTTCTTAAAGCAACTAGACATATATATGACTTAGGCATGTGAACACCTCAGGACAAGAATAAAAGAGCAGTGAAGCGTAGAGGACAGGCCTAATTTTAACTAGCTACTTGGAGGCTGAATAAGCTTAGCTAGCTACTCTGGAGGCTGAGATATGAAGACCACTATTCAAAGCCAGCCCAATCATGAAAATACATGCGATTATCTCTGAAAAACCAGAAGTAGAACAATGGCTCAAGTGGTAAACCTCTATCCTTGGTCACAGAAGCTTAAGCATGATGAATGAATGAATGAGCACTTGCACATGGGCATGTGTGTACTCACATGCATGTGTACACACACATACACACACACACACACACATGAGTATTTCAATGCGAAGTTCTTTTTTTACCTTGCTGTACTCTATTTCCCTGTATTAGTTTACAAATTAACAAAATCAACTAAGCACCTATTTATATACAACTCATCATGTTTCTCTAAACTCAACTATCTTTTTGGAAGCATGCTTTTATTTGACCCAAATGTAAACTATTCAGGAATTTGATTCTTCTCCCTCAATTCTGTAGAATTAGATGATTGTTTAGCTTCCTCCAAGCAATATAATTTTGTGAAATCCTGCATCAAGCAACATATTTCTTTCACTAGAAGGGAAGCCTCTGTCAAACTATTAATAATAGGTTTTTCTTCTCCTTGTTAGTATCTGTAGTTTTATTATCTTCATATATTTCATGATCTGTCTGTGTATAACAAAGACTGCTGTAAAAACAAAAAGACTCTTCACAGCACTTATCATTTATATACTATCCATAGGTATGAAGGTGTTTAAATATTACTGAAATTGCTTTGGAACAAATCATGTTCATATTGACTATCGTGAAAAATAAGAATTGGTTACTCAGCACTTTAGGTAAGAACTTTTTTGAAAGAAACAAAAGGAAAAGTAGGAACAACTCAACACATATATTCAAATGAAACAAAACAACCCAAGAAAACAAATTAATTCAGTACTCATGAACCTGCAGGAAATGCAAAGATTTAAAAAAAAAAAAAAAACATCAGCTATGACTAGCTTATGAAAATCCTGACTACATGGGAGTCTACTCTTGTGAGGATAGAGGTTAAAGCCCAGACTGGACAGAAATATCTGTACACAATGCCATGTACCTGTTATTCTAAATTCCAGGAAGAATAATATAACATGGACTGAGCCCAAGGTCATACACAAGTATCTGAAAAATAATCAGGATGATTTAGGGCTGGGGACATGACAAAGTGGTAAGAACACCCATTTAGGGGACACAAGACACTCAATTCAAACTCTAATATTTGGGTATTATGTAAAAAGCTATGATTTTAAATAATTGGAATAATTGTAAGATTTGAGTATTTGAGTGGAAAAATGCATGAGAGAGATAGAATGAACCCATGGTGCAATACTTTCAACTTAAGTGAAAATGTTTTATGGTACTTCAGACAAAACAGAGTTACCTTGCAAATGAGCATGGTTGTACATTTGGGTGATGGAAATACTTTACTTACACAGATGTAAATTAAATAGATTTTTTTAGGTAGATTGTACTTCTTGAACTAAGACCCTGGATGATGTCCCTGAGATTTTTCTCTCAAGACTACCACTCTACAACTTTGAGCCACAGTTCCAATTCTGATTTTCTGTTGGTTGTTTAGTGAAAAGAGGATACTAGACATTCTTCCCCAGGATGGCTTCAAACCATGATTGTCAGATCTCAGCCTCCCGAGTAACCAGGATGCCAGGCATGAGCTGTCGATAGTTTTCATAATTTAGTAAATTGTACAGTTACCAAAGTTGTACATTATCATTATAACCTGTGTAATATATGTGTGTATGTATATATCAATGCATACGGATAGAAATATTTTAACATATTTTTGTATCTACAGTAGGTTTATGAAATTATCCATTATAAAATAAAATGGAAACAAAAGTTAATAAGGATCAAAACAAAGGAAATTATCACATGTTTCTTGATGTTTAATGGAATACGAATTGCGAGAATCAGTTTGGGAAAACCATCTCTACGTTAACAAAATGGATAAGAGGTATTAATTCCAATCCATCTATTTGCCCATATTGTGCAACCTCACACATAAGTGTCAAAATCAAACAACACTTTTTGCCTTTGCTTTTAACTCACCTGTTATAATTTACGGGTTAGATGAAGTAATCAAATAAAGATTAAAATAATGTTATGTGAGGCTATGAATTAAAGCTGAAAATGATTTTAAACATGATAATAGCTAATTAACTTGCATATTTCTTACTTTTACTTTGTCATGTCCCTCATTCCCATATTAGGAAAGTATATAGAAGGTTCTCACTGAATTATATGTACAATTATGAAAAAAAATGTATTGAAAGAATATGGGCACAATGTGGTTTTAGCTTATTGAGACCTGTAGGGGGAAGTGTGTTTTTGAGGACTTGCAATACATTGTGATGAAGATGAAGGGAGGGATGTGCTTATTCTGGAAAACTGGCTATGGGATTGCTCCCATAAAGGTAGTGATGAATTCTTCCAAAAGGTTACAGTAAAATCACTTTCACAAGCATGTTCACTGCTACACAATTCACCGTAGCCAAGTTACGGAAACAGCCCAGATGCCCTTGGGCGGAATGCTGGTTGGAGAAAGTGTGGCACATATACACAATTGGATTGCACTTATCCATTTTTAAGACTGTTACATTATTTGCAAAGAAATGAATAGATCTAAAAATTTATTAAGTGAACAAAGTCAGAGCCAGACACACAAAGGACCCATGTTCTGTCTCATATTTGGAAGCTAGAAATTTATACAAGTTTACACAAAAATATTAACCAAAGCATGAGATTTGCAGAGGAGTATTTCAAAGGTGTAATTTCTTATAAAATTGAACTTTACTCCAACAAAATTAATAGCAGGAAACTATCATTTGGACGATGTGAGTGGAAGTCAAAAGGAAGGAATAAAGAGAGTTATGGAAGAAGAGAGTGAAGGTATAATATTCAGTGCAACTGTATAAAACTAGAAAAAATTAAAGTGGGATGAGGTTTGGAAGGGTGTGGAAAAGTTATATAAAGATCCATTATATTAAAAAACTGATTTGAAGAATGGAAATTCCCTTGTACAAGTATTTAAGATAAGAAAATTATAATCAAAAACAATGGAGACATCTGATCATAAATTCTATTTCCATCTCTTTTAAAAATAAAAATTATTTGTTCTATAATTTGATCAGAGGGATGGATTTTGTTGCTAGCTATATCATTGCACATCTGTCTCTCTCTTCCTCTTTCCTTCTCATGGTTCTCATAGGTAATATGATTACTCCATAATTATCCTACTTTATTTTGCTTTTATAGTTTTTTTACATCATTTCACTTTCTGCTCTGTCATTTCCCAATTCATTTACATATAAGGCATTATTTCCTATTTTCTCATTCCTAGAATAAGCTGCACATGAAGACACCACTGGTCCTCATTTTCAGTTTGTCCCTTTGAATACAGAGGAAAATCATTCCTCTGCTCTCTACCAAATCTCTACTCTCCAGTTAGAATAATTTAGAATAGTAAAAATGAAAAAAGAGAAAATAAATAATAGTGAAAAAACAGATGCAGAAAATTCACCGGAAAAACGATGAATATACACCTCTTCATCTAGAAGCCTACTGTGGACACTTAGACATTGTCCATGAGTTGGTGGCTCAAAGCAGATATTCATGGAATAACTGTGAAAGGCTGGATACCCCTGCACAGTACTTATACATGGAATAATACCAGAGTGGCTTCTTTATTTCATCATGATGCAGACACCAGTGGCCAAACTAAAGGCCTCTTGACCCCCTTGCTGCTGGGTATAGATATAGCAAAGAATCGCTGGATCTCCTTCTGTTGAACCATTATATCAAACCAGATCTGAAGCACAACTTAGAAGAAACTGCATTTGATATTACCAAAAGGATAAGTATGTATCACTACCTCTTTGAAGTTGTGGAAATCTGTACAAATTGTTCTCTTAAGTCCTAATGTTTCCATTAAGTTTCTTAAATTTCAAAATTGCCAGTCCATCCCATGTGTCCATACAAAATATTTTCACAATACAAAGCAACAGCAATATTTTACTTTAGAAATTCATGGATTCCATGGTATTCTTCCAAGTGAATTGCCTGACTTTGATGTCAAAATATATTCGAGTTGTTTGTATACATCAATAATGTTACCTATAGAGTTTGTTATTTTTTAAAATCAGAAATAATTTTAACTTATCTGTTGAAATGAGTAGTAGAGAAACTAAAGATATTTCTGGTGCTTGTCTGAAAAAAGTATATTTTAAAATATTTATATTCTGTTTGTATAATGTCCATAATCTATTTCTTTCTCTCCTAGATATAATACTTTGAATTTGACATTAAATTATAATATATAGGTCCATTAATAAATGTGTTCTTTCAGATTGCATTCCATATAGGAACAGTTTAAGATTCCTTTAATTCCTAGGTCCTTATAGAATTTTATTTCTTTGGGATAAAATAACAATGTTATCTTATTTCAAAAGTTTTATAAAGATTATGCTATATAAAGGCCTTTCTAAAAAGGTGAAGATTGAATACACTCATGTCAAACTAACTTTTATTTCTATGAATTATATGTATTATTACACTTGTATATTTGTAATCAACTTTTTCATAACTGTTTTTCATTTCTTGCGTCTGAAGAATGAAAAATATGGAATACTTCACAAATTTTCATATCATCCTTGTGCAAAAGCCATGTTAAGCTCTGTATTGTAATTCAGGTAGACATGCTGCTGAAGCATGTAGTATCTTGTAAATTTACATAGTTAATGATGCAAACTTAAGATAGGCATATATCCTTGGTTGCCTATTTGCAACAAGGAAACCTATTGTTACCAAATTTGCTATTCATCTTATTTCTGCAAAATTCTGTGTATGGCGGAAAAAACTTATATTGTTTGTTCAATTGCTCACATTTGCAATTTTTTGTCAATAACTATTTTAAGTCTTTTTCATTTGAAATTTGATCATACTTTGAAGCCTTCATAGCTAGGTCCAAAGGTGATGGATTTTCAAGTACTTATTTTTTAACTGATTTAGCTTTGTGGAGCTAATGGATTCAATGTAAGCCTTGCTTAAGAGCTACTTCTAAACTTCTGCAGCTTAAAATTTCCCAAATGAGGTCTTACTGGCACAAATGTCTGCCTGACCCTTTACCCTTGCTCCATGTAAGAACAGACCTACCAGAATATCTTACCCTGACAGCATAGATTGTCTTATTGGAGAAAAACTAATCTTAGTTACAAAGGATCATAAAGTGATGAACAGTTCAGACAGAACTGTTGAGACTAAGCCAGGCGCTGATGGCTCTCGCCTGTAATCCTATCTACTCAGGAGGCTCCAGGAGAAGTCCATATGTTTCTCCTTGTTATTAGGCCTTAAATTGGTAATGTTTTAATCACAGTGTTTCCTCTTGCCTCTAGGATGTACATCTCCGAATGGTAAAGCTTTAAGTTTAATTCTACCAAACACTGAGGTAGAGGTAATGGAATAATATTTTAAAACAGTTGCCTTTGTTACCTTAACCACAACAGAACAATGCAAAGCATTTTCTTATATTATATATACTTATATATTTTATATTTATGTGCTGATTTTATATTTCACACAGTGAATCTTACTGGAATTAATTTATAATTTGACAAATTAATTGATATTTATTACAATAAATAGATTGGAATATAAATAATCAGGATTAGAATATATATTAGAATATAAAAAGTATCAATGCAACGTTTTCAGTATAAACTTGTGATACCTTCTAATTGTTCTTGGTTTCTGAATTCACATGGTAAAAAAAAAACAATGTTGTTTTCTTTAATCTATAAGGGATTTTACTCTGCTGCTCTGTTTATTGTTTTAACTCGCTGGTCCCAAACTGTTTTTCTCCATATTTCTGAAGCATTCCTACTGATTATACTCGAATTTTGCTGATATGATGTCTAAAAGGTATTATTCTTCCACAGGATCCACGGGTCCTAGGATCCCAGGTCCCAGTTACCTGCATCATCAAATAACTAGGGCAAGAGATCTCACCAAGGCCCATGCAACATACCAATAAAAAGTAATTGAAGACCCATCTTAATTTCTCATTTCCTATATTTCAGGGGCCCAATTCCTTGAAATGCAGGAATTAGCAGTAAGCACTTGGGAAATGCAAGGCAACTTAAAATGCAATATGAAATCACAAAATGTGAAAGTACAGTAATTCAAACTTTCTATTTTCAGATGACCATCCCATAGGAGTGAACAAGACCACAAATGTCACAAAATGATTTGTAATACTCCTCTTCTAATGATTAATGAATGATTTCAGTCCAGCATCATCAGGCCAAAAAATAGTTCCTGGAAAGATAGATCCATAATTGATCTACCAATGCTAGGAATATTTGTCATACAGTTCAAATATAATTCAGAAAAAAATTGATTGAGAAGAACCTTATTGCTTCAAAACACTAGTATTTCAGTCAAACTTGGTTCTGTAGTGTAAAAAGGTTGTCATTCTCAAACCAATGATAACCTACATTTAATCTCCTGAAAGTATATTCCTTTTCAAAAAAACTTTTTAAAATCACATTTGCCAAAATAACATTTTACAAGTAGATGATATTTAGTGACGTTACTAGTTTTTCAAGTGTAGGGAGCAAGTTAAAATAGAGTTGATTTATTTACCCAGCACTAATGCCAAACAGGTTCAACCATTCATTAAAGTGTAGAAATAGGACCCCTCACCATTTGTGTTTTTCAGTAGGTGCTTTCGAAAATTTGTTAAATAGATCAGCCTCCCATATTTCAAACCAAAACATTCGCTAATAAAGTAAATTTCATCACATAAAAATACTTTTTAAAAAGTCATGAATAGTTGCCCTATCATATGGTGTTTTATGTTTTCCTTATCTGTCTAACATAGTAAGAAATATGACTTTAAGTCTTGGATATGGGTACTCATCAGATATTTGACAAACATAAAATCTGTCTTCTTTCTCTATCATATTCCTCTACAGTAGTAAATTTTAGTTTTCTTCTTTTTCCAAAACTCATAGGTAGTAGAAAATATTATCCCATGTAAAATAAAATAATCACAAACCACTTTACAAAGCCATAGGAATACATTCTCAGCCATTTTTAAACTTTCTTGTTGACTACAGATTAATCTTCCAAATGGAGGGGAATAAAATCAGGTCTAGGTGCTTCATGTCTCCAGGCTTGCAAATTGTTACTTCAGATGAATGAATTATGGAAATATAAGCTGACATCAGTTTAAGTATATGCAGAATTGAAACTCCATGGAATGTATATAAACCTTTCAAAGTAGGAGCAGACAGTTTAACAGAATGACTATCAGGAAGTTGAAACCAGAGAGGAATAATTATAAAGACATAGAATGAATGAAAAATGGCACAAGGGTCAAGTACAGCTAGAATACTCAATGTACACATGTGAGAAAGGAAGTGGTAAATCGGAAATAAATCTTGTAGAAGGGGTTGGTTGAGAAGGATAGAAGGAGTGACTCTGATCCAGGAACATTGGACAATTAGATGGACATACTTAATTGAAACACACTAGCACAACCTTTTGAAATTCAGTGAAAAAATACAACAAAAAACACAAACACACAAAAAGCACAACCAAACAGCAATCTCTATAGAGTATGATGATGACTTCTCAAAATTTTAAATAGTTAATGAAGGACAATCTTGTGAAAAGCATACAAAGTTGTTTAAAGTGGGCAGTTTGGGGTGGAGGAGAATTTTTAACAGATTTAAATAGATTGTCTTAGGTTATAAATCACCTATATCTGCTGCAAATATTTTCTTCTGCATGTTCTCTTGGTCTGAACTGTATACTCCAATCCTGAGCCACACTTGATAGCTTGTAAAGATAGAATGGAAGAAACAAGATCAAGAACCCATTACTCCACCGGAGAGGAAACTCCTCTCTGTTTTCTCTCATTTCTATTGACTACTTTCATTCATAAGTTTATGTCAAGTGATTTGCATTATATATTTCCTTCTTTGTTCTGGCAAAGTAATTGTTCAAAATAATTCAGTAAATATTATATTCCATTTTTTCTATCATGCTGTTTACTTATCCAAGCGAGTCCATTAAACTTTCCACTTGCATTTCGGTGCCACGGAAACCCAGCATCAATGTTAATGAGGACAATCTCTTAATGTAAAACTTTGTCTCCAAAATACCAGTCCAAGAAGCTGTGATCACAAAAATTTAGCTATACTTTTTTCTTTTTTCTTTTACCTTGAAAGTCTTCTTGTGTCTAAAGTACCCTCAAAAATCAGTACTCCACCAATTTTTGGTTCAATCACTTCTAACCTCAAAGATATATTTTGCTAACAATATGCTTAGAGGAAACCAAAGAATACTCCACTTTTATCTTCTCTCTTAAGATTCTCCTTAGATACCATATCAGGAATAGTGAAGTTATTCTTTGCAAAATTATTTCAATAGATTATTTTTCTATCCGTCTTGCATTTACTCAAAAAGTTGTATGGAGAAGAATAGAGTATAATCACCCATACCTTGGATAACAGTATCTGTTACAAAAGGACAATGCTCCTATGTCTTATTTCTCTGTCCTCCTCTTAGCTCTTGCCTGATTTCCCACTTATCACAGATTCTTGGCTTCAAGCCTAGTGAAGGTGAAGGACTATAAGGGCCTCCCTCATTGCTACATTGTAGGGCTAGATCTCCAGCATGAGGTAATCATGAACGACGCACACAAGGAACACATGTTGGGAGAACAGACTTAAGCATGTCTGGTTTATTTCTGCACAAGGGTTGGGATTTTATAGCCCCAGCTTTCCAAACCTCCGGAGTCCTTCCCAGCCAATTACTTAGCAGGGAGTTGATGATGGGCACTGCTTGGTGACAGGCACTGTTTGGTCCCCTTGGGGCATGTAGGGATCTTGGATAGCTCATGGATGGCAAGCTAGGCGGACATGACTGTGGGTCACATCTCTATTAGCAGGAGGTGTGCTTCAACAGCTACTCTAGCTGACTCAACCAGATCTGACCGGCTCTACCCACAAATTTCCCCTTTTCTTTTAAAAGGACCGTCATTATTGTGACCCGTCGTTGGAGGCGTTTTTGCCGGGAGTGCAAGCATTTAATAATTCCTAGGAGAGAAAGCCCTACAAGTGCAAGGCCTCCCCAGATGACCAGAGAGAATGGCAAAAACCATTGTTGTAACTTTTTAAGCACTCTTCTAAAAAGGAGGCAGTGGGAATAAGCTGTATGGTGGTTTGGTTTAGGCGGGTAACATCATGCAGCAGGTTGGGGGTGAAGTTTAAGTACTTAAGGGACCAAGGGCTTTTGATGTAGTTACTAAGTTCAGTGACATTGGTTGCAGGAGTGGAAAGCTGACAGACAAAAGTAGTCATTGCATTATATAGTCCTCCTTGTTGTAATCGAAGAAACGTAATCTGTTCTTGGAGCAAGTCTATTTGTTGTTGGAGCACAAGGAGGCCTCCATTAAGATGATTGGTAACTTGTAAATGCTGTAATTCTATGGATGACAGTTGAGGGATGAGCTGGTTTATCTGTTGCACAGTGGACACGCTTTGGGACAGCAATATAGCAGCACTGGTAGATGAAGCCACTGTAGCGATGATTTCGGACCCGATTGCAATGATCAATCCTACTGCTCTTTTAGTGCATGGGCGAATTAATTGAACCTGGGAAAACTGAGTCATTAGTAGCCAGAACAATAAATGGGGGAACACGTACCAAACCTGCAAAAGGCTATGAGTCATTGGGTTGCCAGTGATTGCTGAGAGTGCAAGTAGTGGAAGAGTTGTCTCCTAGACAAAAAAAGAATGGGGCTCTAACCACTACCATTCCTGACACCTGGTCGTATCCATATTGGTTACAGTGACGAGTATTGGTCAATAGGAAAGGGGACAAATCGAGGCAGGAATGTGATGAGCAAACGATTGGCATGGTGGCTCCTAGGTCTCCCAATCATCCTCCTGAAGAGTCAAAAAACTCATTTAGATTTTGAGGTTTGGGATCTTTTTCAGATTGGTTGTATATAGCCGGGTAGAGGGACAATGCGAGCTCCCCAAACACTTTGCCTTGCCAGGAATTGGCACAAAGGCTAATCACTAATTGCTCAAGAGGAGTGCATATAGTGCCAAAGCTATCAAACTCCCTGCGTGGGCACAACTGCATATGAAAATGTATGTCAGTAGCCTGATTACAAGTTTTTTTCCAGTGGGACAAATGGGGTAGGGTCCTGTGTAGTTCCACCATCCCATCCCATGCGTTACTGTTGCGAGGGGGATGGTACAGCCATCAAATTGCTTTATCATCTCGTTTGAAAAACAAAAACAGATGGCTCCCTTCCATCTAAAAGTAAGGTTTGTTTTTTGATGCCATAAGGAGTCTGCTGAGAAAGGAAGGCTAACCCTGCCATTGGAAGAAAGCATTTGAGATCATTAAGATTTGGGGGCTGGGCACTAAAGTTATCTTACCCTGCCCTGCAGCAGATTGAGAATTGGCTGTAATAATGGCACACAATAGGAGGAATAGAGTACCATGCCCCGGGTCAGGGTCTGCGGCCATAACCTGGGCTTGTTCGACCAATATCTTTAGGTCTCCCCAAGTGTTGGCATGGGCTCTAGCTCGAGGTTTGTGTCTCCTCCTCCTTACACTGTTCAAGCATAGCTGATGCATCTTGTGGTTAGGTGGTGACGGTTGGTCAGACAACTCCAGCTGGGATCCAAACAGGTTTATCACTCGTGTCTGGAAAGATACAAGCAAATCCTGTCCCTTGTGCCATTAAGGGAGCAGGGCCCTCCCATTTTCTTGTGATGGGGTCCCTCCATCTATCCAAAGGGACCAGAGTAGGTGTTTCATGATTCCCCAGTACAGGGAGGTGGGGGTCCCACATGTGGTGGGTGTGAATGTTAAAAAGTTTTTTACTATAAGGCAATAATTTAATTGTGTTTGGGGATTTTTAAGCCCTAGCCCCTCCAGTTCCCCCCTTTCTTTTAAAAGAATGGTCTTGATTTCTTTATGACTGTGTTCAACAATGGCTTGCTCTTGTGGGTTATATGGAATACCTGTCTGGGGTGTAATGTTCCAAAAGGTACAAAATTCACAAAAATGTTTGGAGGTGTAAGCAGGGCCATTGTCTGTTTTAAGGGTCCAAGGAACTCCCATAATTGTAATGGCATGTAGAAGTGACTTAACAGCGTGCCTTTTTTTTCACTGTTAAGGCTAAAGCAGTTATAAAGCCTGAGAATATATCTATGCATTCAGAGATGTATTTTTGTTTACCGAATTGGGGGATATGGGTTATGTCCATTTGCCATGTTCTATTGGGTCTAAGGCCTCGTGGATTTGTTCCCATGGGTTGAAGTGATCCTAAGGGTAAAAGAGGTGCACAAGAGGAGCAGGACCGAATCATGTGCTTGCATTGTTGGTGTGTTAAATCAGGAAATAACTGTTTGATAGTAGCTGCCGATAAATGAAAACGATCATCTAACGTTCGGGCCTGGTCCATGCACATATTTGTGAGTAGTACAGTTGGTGTGACAGCACGATCAATGGCTTCATTACCAGCAGCTAGGGGTCTGGGGAAGTTAGTATGAGATCTAATGTGTTGAATGTACCAGGGTTGGACACGATTGTCTAATACATTTTGTAGTTTACACATTATTTTTGCTACAACATCTTGTAATAAAGCTCCAGGAAGAATGGCAACAGTTTGTACAGTATATAAACTATCAGAAAATATATTAAGAGGTTCTTTGGGAAAAGATGTGAGGGCGAGCAAAATGGCCAGTAATTCAGCAGCTTGAACAGACGGAATGTTTTTGAAGCATGTATTTTTTAGTATTGGCATTGTAAAATCCATAAACAGTTTTGTTAACATCTGTAAAAAGCACAATGGCTTGATGTATAGGTTGCCCATTGGGACGAGTACAACATTTCCATGAAGGTGGGAGTTCTTGGGTAACTTTTAAAATGAGGTTTTTGGGCATATGATTATCAATTTTAAAATAGTAGTGGATGACTTGTAAAGCTAATGCCTCTTCGGTTGTTAGGAAATCAAAGATTGTTTTTGTAATGGGCCATGTAAGATGGTCAGGGAATCGGCCATAAGTTTGACGGCATCCTTCCGCAACTTTGATGGCCAGATTGCATAGCATGGTAATGGATGTGCTAATTTTTGGTAATTGGGAAGTGGCAAGGTATACCCATTGTAACAAAACCATGGGTTTGCATCAGCGCCACCATTAGGCCATTATTATTTAATATAATTAGGTAGATTTCTTGGGTGGTATCTAAAAACACCAAGGGTGTTGAACATAATCAATCAGCGACTTGTTGTGAAACTTGTTGAGCATCAGGTGAAAGTATATGAAGGGAAGTTGGGTCAGAGGGTCCTCGAAGCAATAGAAATAACAGTTGGAGTTGTTGGGTGGGGAGACACATAAAATTGCATAACCAGTTGATATGTCCACATAATTGTTGTAATTCAGTTAAAGTATATTGGGATTTAATGACAATATGAGGCCCATTTGGGGTAATTGTTTGATTTAAATGGTATCCAAGATAGGCGTAAGGGGCTTTGAGTTGAATTTTTTCCGGGGCAATATTAAGGCCCAGCACTGTAAAGTTCTCCTTGAGTTCTGTTAAACAGATTTGCATGGTTGTAACATCTTTATGTGCTATTAAAAAGTCATCCATGTAATGGACACAAAAGCATTTGGAAAGCAAAGTCCTAATAGCATGGGCAACATACATCTGACATATAGTAAGGCTATTTTTCATACCTTTAGGGAGAACTTTCCATAGATATCGGTGAGTACGTAGTTGACAATTAGGTTCACATACTGAGAAGGCAAAATATTCTTTATCTTTGGGGTGTAGGGGGGTGGAAAAAAGCAGTCCTTGATGTCAATAATGGCAATGTGCCAATCTTTGGGTATTGCAGAAGTGTGTGGAGTCCGGGTTGAAGCGTTCCTATCTTTTGTATATGACTATGGAACGTAGATCATGGAGAAATCTCCACTTTCCTTGAGCCCTTTTTTGGATAATAAAAATGGGGAATTCTGGGGACTGATGCTAGGTTCTATGTGTCCCTTTTTTAGTTGCTCCTCCACTAGAACCTGGAGATGAGGGAGCTTTTCAGAGGAAATAGGCCACTATTCGACCCAAATGGATTTGGTGGTGTCCCATTAGGGTGGAATTGGCTCTGGTCATGCAACAGTGGCCATTAGAATTGGGGGTAGTGTGGGTTATTAACGGCTCGATCGGTTATGATGTCTTCATAAAAAGCCGTATCATCTGTTGTTATCAGAGTACCCATATTAGTGAGGACATCTCTTCCTCAAAGATTGTATGGAAGGCCAGGGGCAACAAGATGTTTAAAAGCCCCGGTGGCCCCACCACAGTTTTCCCGTCTTACAGGCCATTGGACATGTAGGGAATCTGTTTTTCCACCGACACCTTGTATGCAGGCACCAGGAATTAGGTTCCATCCCAGCCCTTCTACTTCATCTTTTCTAAGAACTGTACAGTCAGCTCCTGTATCAATGATGCCCTTAAATTCTGTTCCATTGATTTTAAGTTTCATTCTAGCTTTTCCATTTTGGGTAGGTACTCCATAACACTTGAGGTGGTGGCTGTTGCCTTTGTCCTATTGTGGTCAGGGCTGAGGACTGCCGCTTATTTAGTTGAAAGGCTGAGTCGTAGAGCAGCATTCAGAGACCCAATGAAAACCCTTTTTGCATTTAGGACATACAGAAGGAGGTTGTTTTCTTTTGGGTGAGCCCCAGAGTGATGGGCAATCCTTTATAAAAATGACCAGTTCTGCCACATCCCCAACAAGGTCGATTTCCCATTATGCCATTAGGGGGCGCACGAGCACTGGCAGTCATAGAGACTAAAGGAGGTGCAAGGATACTCAGCATGAGTTGATGACCCCAAATCTTTGGTGGATAGGATGCAATCAGTGATCTCCATATTTCGTTCAGGGGCAAGGGCTTTTCTGCATTCCTGTGTAGCCCCTTCCCATATTAGGCTCTTGATTAGCACATCTCAGGCTCCAGCATGGGATACTTTCCAGGCCAATGCTTCTTGAACAAAGGCAACGAAGTCAGTGAAAAGATCATTGGGACGTTGTATGAGGGGTTTTAGTTGTTTGTCTCCTTCTTTAGAAGGGACTGAGGAGACAACCCTCAACGCACAGAGGCGCACTTGGTCAAAGTACTGTGGAGGTGCTACTGCTTGTGCGGCAGGAGACGCATAAGCTGCCTCACCTTTTAAACAATCAGGGTCCCCCATGGTGGCATCCTGCCCTCTGGTAGTGATATTTTGTGTGCTTTGTTGTTCACATTCATCAGAAAAAGCAGCCTTCCATAAAAAGAAGACCCTGAAGATAATGCTGTGTTCATTAAACTCTTCCAATCATGGGGCAGTTAAGATCAATGCTAAGGGATTCAAGCATCTGTTGAGCGTTCAGGGACTGTAACCCATCTTCCCTGACAGCGGCCCAGTATTTGTCAAGTACTTTTGGGTCATGGGGGTACCATTGGTTAGGTCATACAGAGGTTCGGTGGACGTTTACCGGGAATATGAACTGGGGTTCATTTATAGGCTTGGCTGTCATTGCCACGATAGTTGTGGGGCCCATGAACAACTGTTGTATTACATGGGGAACAATGGGTTTTTGTTCCTGGGCAAAGTTGGATATCTCTGCCCAAGGATACAAAGTTTTCTGAGGGGAGTTCCCAGGCTGGCCTAAACAGCAAAAAGAAGTGATTGGGCAGGCTTCCTGGGACTGATAGTGTGGGGGAGGCGGTTTTACAAGCATAGCTGGCCAGCCCCCTGTGTCACTTGATAGTGGAAGTTGTTGGTTATCTGTGTTCTTGCTGGAATTGTTTGCTGAATCACAAGAAGATGGGAGTGCTTGAGCAGCTTCGCCATTTTCCTTTTGTTGTTTCTTCTTGCAGCGAGGTGTTAAATGCCTGCAGAGTTTCCCCTTCTTCTTTCCCTGATAGACAGGCTTGAATACCTACTAGGATGGGGTAAAAGGTTAGGGGCAGCTCAGCGCCTTTACGGTCTTCCTTTTTATGAGCTGCCTGAAGGACGTGGGTCCACCTGTCTGGATCCCAAATGTCCCCGGTGTCAATCCAGGGACACAATTCACTCACTATTTCCCATATTAAACTAGCTTCCTTTTGTGATACTTTCATCTGCCTACTCCAGAACAGGGCAACAAGTGCTCGTGATTGAGGCTCTCCTGCTGCGGGGGAAGGTTACCCATAGAGGCACTAACCTTGCACTAGACCCTAGACCATCTATCTGCCAAAAGCAATCGAGCCTGTCATTAGGAACCACTTGTAGGGCTAGTCTCTGGCAGGAGGTAAGTGTGAACGAAGCACACAACAACACACGTTGGGAGAACAGGCTTAAGCAGGTCTCGTTTATTTCTGCACAAGGGGGTGATTTTAAAGCCCCAGCTTTCCCAACCTCCTGAGTCCTTCCCAGCCAATTACTTAGCAGAGAGTTGCTGTAAGGCACTTGTGATGAGCACTGCTTGGTGACAGGCACAGATTGGTCCCCCGGGGGAATGTACGGAGTATGGACAGCTCATGGATGGCAAGCTAGGCAGACATGCCTGTGGATCATGTCTCTATGAGCAAAAAGTGTGCTTCAACTGCTACTCTAGCTGACTCAACCAGATCTGACCCACACTACATCTTCATGGTTTTCCTTTTACAACTCTTTTTATTGGATGTGGAATTTATTTTCATGTCTTCATTCAAGCTGTTCTGCATTGTAGTGATCTAAATAGGCTCTGTAAAATCACTTTAGGCAGCAAAAATATTAAGACAACGTATATCAAGTAGTTTGGCCTCCCTCCACTGCTGAAGCCAATATGCTTAGCTAGGGCTTCTAAGTACACGTTTTCTTGCCTTTTCAATTTACTCAATTCTTTTCTGATCCCAAAACTTTTTGGCTTATGTAATAAGAAAAGTCTTCTCTATCTCATGTTAATAAGGATATTATATTTTGTGAGCTACTAAGAAATGTGAAATCATTGGTTTCAAGTATCCAATCAGATTTTCTTCTGTGGTTCAGGGCTTCATGTGCAAAGGCATTGTGGAAAGTAATACAAATAGAAAAGTGTAAACCCAATACCTTCTTTCATTGTTGAGGGCACTTTCTCCCTAAATATTTTGACCCAAATTATCTTTTTCAGAGAATTATTGTTTGGTAATTAAAGTCAAGTCATCAATTTTGATGTCTTTTTTTTTTTTTTTTAAAGAAGTTTGAATTTAAATTCCACTACAACCTTGTTTCACACAGTAAGAGTAGATTTCCTGGGTAAGGACAATTCTCAGGGGAACCTACAGGATTTATAGCAAGGTTTATGAGGTTTGTTTTTTTAGTGTGAAAATGAGCCATCTTCATCCACATTGCTCCCTGTCAGCTAAGTCTCCATGGATTAATTTGCATGAAAGCCTATTTTCCCAGGCAATTTTAAATTTCCATAATAGCTAAGTTGTTAAAAAGTTTGAACAAATTAAATTTTACCTATTATAATTTTAAAACACTTTTGAAATTCCTTTATTAGAACCACAAATTCACCAATCCTAACTCCTCCTTTACCATCAAAAACAGTTAACATGTTGTTTTCATGATATAGTGTCCATGAAACTATTATTTTCCAGTGGCTATGTTATGCATATATATAACCTTATAATCTGATTCTGAGCAAAATGAACTCCAAGATATGGAAACAGAGAGTATTATTTGTGGTTGTTGTTTTTAATGTACTATGTGATTTCTATTTTCTTTTGGTTTTTTCCCCTATGCTTTATTCCCTGCTGTATTTGATTTTGGTAGCCTGTGTATTGTGTATATATTTACCTTAATGAGGGAAGGGAAGAGGAACAACCAAATGGTGAGACAAAGGACAAAGGCAAACCAATGCAATAGTAATACTCACAAGACAATATGTTGGAAATGTACATTACAACTTGTGAGGGGTATTGGGATGAAGGATAACTGAAGAAAATGAGGGATGGAGTAACAAGTTTGGAAAGTTATGTATTCACTACTTTAAAATTGCTGTAACCCCACTGTACATCACTTTGACAATAAAATTAAATTTTAAAACTAAGCTGCATGAAATAAAATTAAACTGTATTGGTATAGTAAATATTATTCTTTATGTAGTAACTTTTAAAAAATCAATATTGTTTGGCATCTAATTTGAAGTAATTATCCCTTTTTAATCAGAGGACCATCAACTCGAATGCTATCTGACTAGACAATATTTTCACAATATACTTACCAATACTTTGAAAAAAGAACATAGTACTTTCTCATATTAACAGCGAAAACAGTTTAATTCTATGCAAACCTATAACTTTTAAAAGTAAATAAGCAGTTAAAAAGACAGAATATATGTGTTCTTCAACATTCCAATGACTAATAACTACTCATTTCAATTCCAGAAGATTCCATACCTGAGAGATTCAAAACAGTACCGGCTTGCATGGTATGTAATTCTGCAATAGATGCATTTTCAAATGGGGTGTTACAGATTGAGATTCAACACAAAAATAAGTACATTCTGGTAGAAGATAAAACTAATTAGCAACGGTAATAATTCTTCAAGAGTAAGCAATTTTTTATCACAGTAAGCTATTATTTTTATGACCACCAATCCCAATATTTATGATATAGAGACATCCTAGCCCAACAGTTTAGAACTTTTAGGGTGCACCTCAAACTTCTCTTAATTCACATCATGAATAGCTTATCTCTATTGTGAAAAAATGCAACTCTGCTAATGTGATGCCATACATGTTCTGGAAAGAACACCACAATAAACTGTTTTGCATCATTTTCCCACCACTGGTATACTTGAGATTGGAACACTTGCAAATATTATTTATATTTATACTTTTTTAACTATCATACAAATTGTGGATGCTAAGATCAGAAGATTACAGTTCAAAGCTCACCGAGGCAGGAAGATTCCCTAGATTCTTATCTCCAATAAACTTAGCAGCAAAAATCAGACACAAGTGGCATTGAGGTTGAAGTGGTAGAGCACGAGCCTTGAACATAAACAGTCTCAGAGACAGTGTCCAGGCCCAGAGTTCAAGCCCTAGGACAAACAAATAAAACAAAAACAAAAATAAAAACAAACCCCAAACCTAACATTTTTCTCATTGTATACAGTGGCAAATAATTAAGGAAATTGCTTCCTGTGTTACATACAGGTAGAAGAAAGAAGATGTCACACGATTATTCTCTTCATACCTTGTTATACCAAATCCTCAAAAAATTGCTCTTATTATAATTTATAAATTAATATCATCAATTTTTGGCAACTGTCTCCAACATTCACATTATCATTTTATACATGAACTATTTTAATTATCTATTAACTAAATTCTAATTATAACTCTCTTGAAAGA